>NC_056565.1:2509148-2558343 GCF_013358625.1 Macadamia integrifolia | reverse complement strand
ATTAAAAAAAAAAAAATATATATATATATATATATATATATATTCCCATAAAGAATTGATGGCTACTTAAGAGGCTATTTGGAATTGTTCTTCCCTAAGGGAGGGAAAAGGCTTGATAAATCTTTAGAAAGAGTGGTAGGAATATAGACTACTACACTATGGAAATCCTACAAATAAAGCAGGTACTTGGAGGATCTATCATGAGATATGGAGGTAAGGAGGTTCTGGTCCTGGCCATGGTCATGGAGGAGGACCATTAGTGATGCTTTTCATACAGAGATAATGGTCCACACAAGCAATTTGGTGGTTAATGCATGTGTCTTTCAATCCATCTCAGCCTTAATCCTTCATATAAAAGGTTTTCCTAAGAGTTGATAGCTCTGTCATAATCTAAGTTAAATAGGAAAATCAAACAAGTTGTCACATCATTTGATGGATTCGGTTTCTCGTATCATCGTGTGACATGTGTCGTGTGAGGATGTGACAAATTTATTCCTATTCAAGTTTCTCTTTAACCGTGGTGAAGAGATTTACTGCCTTCATTTTAGTTGGATGCGACTCTTTGGGGCAAGGACGACTTCGTATGATCTTTGATTCCTTCACAATGGCATCTAAAATTTTTCATTAGTTAACAGGTCACTTTTTTGAGTCCATCCTAAGTCGAGGGTTGCTTGGCTGATAAATTGAAGCTTATTAAACTGATCATGGTTTTTGGGTCGTTTGAAAGACAACTTATCCAACAACATGAAGCATATAGTTGTCCTTTAAGCCTCTAAAGGGTCAGTTTGGATGGTAAGGTCAACCAATAATTTGTCATAAAAAAAAAAAAAAAAAATTCCCATCATTGGAGGTGGCCAAAAAAAGTTCTTATATTAATCAATAATAAAGGTCGTTAATACATCATCATGATAGAAAACGCAGTCAAATTTCATCAGTCAGTCCCAACTCTTTCCATTTTGTTATCTATAAATTATCTCCTCTAGATTGTGCCTTCTTTATGGCTATTTGGCCTAACTTTGAGACCGTTGTTAATCAAAATTGAAATCCTCCTTCAAAGGGTTGGAAATTTCATAGTGGAAAAAAAAAAAAAAAAAAAATAGGAAGTCAGAGAGTTGAGAATGATTCTCGTACGTGGAATCATATTTTGGCTGATTTTGATTGTATTGACTTTTAGATTCCCCGTCACAATATTTTCCCTCGTGGTTAGTTTATTATTAGTCAAATCACAAAGGATTAAAAAACGAATTGTTAACGGTTACGTACAGATTTCTCCAACATTCCAACGGAGTTGCTGGAGATGGAGTTTGATCAAATTGACAGACAGAGAGGTAAGAGTGAGAGAACCGAATTTCTGTGCCTTTTTTTCACTTTCTGTGGCCATTGATCCACCTGGTTTATTCGTTTCTCATCAAAAACCTCCAAAGGAATCGATCTTTTTCCTTCCAAATCTCAACATTATATCACATTTGATTCTGATCAGTCCCTCACTGAGAATAACATCTATGACTATTCATGTACTATTAGAACAACAGTGATGGTATCCTTATCATCAGATAAAGATTCTCAAGCAGAAATCATGGTCTCCTTCAATCCGATATCTCAATCAGTGAAAATTAGAAAGACCCAGATAGAAATCCAAGGTACCCTCATTCTCTCTCTCTGTGTATGGGTGGAAGGTGGAAGGTGGAAGATGGTAATATTTCTCCATTATTGTTATGCCCAGGTATCTTCAACTCTCACGTCCCTTCTCTGTCCCATACTTTGGATTATTACAGTGAGTAGTTGAACCCCCATCAAAAGATTAAAAATTTCCCCTCCCCTCTTTGTTTTAAATTTTGTTTACAGATTCCTAGATTCTATTTGTGGTTTTCCAACACAATAGTCTTATATGATCTGTTTTTTTCATTGTTAAATTTCATTTAGAAGCATTCAACTTTGTGTATTGAAGGAAGCCAAAGGCCATAATTTCCTTTTTATTGCAAACAACAATTATGCTTCTTTTTAGTTTTTATTCCCCTCACAATGTATTTGGGTTTTTTGGCTAAATTGTTTTCCATCCTTATCCATTGTAGGAATAATTGAAGGGCTTGTTGGAGTTGTGAATTTATGCCAGTATCTCTCACACTTAAATTATTAAGCTTCTGATACCCATGGCATAAAATTCCAGATTTCTGATCATAAAAGTGAAAAGACTTTGCTTTAGGAATCAATTATGTTCTGGATTGAAAAACCGACCTTTCTTTTGTAGTTAAGATTCAACTCCCCACAGTAAAACATTCCAATTTTATCTTGATAAAATGGAAAAATATTTGTTTATTTATTATATATTCTGATGGGTTTTGTCTTTCGTTTTTTCTCCCCCTAATATTTTGGGTCTATGGGTCAAGGTGTTTGTTCATCTCTATCCATCTCTGGAATAACATAAAAGGTTGATTGGATTATGCATCTACATTGGTATCTTATGTTAGAAGTCTTGTAGAATATGGAAATACAATTTCTCCAATAAACCCTTTAAATTCAAAGGATGTTGTTTATCCCTCTTTCTGCTTCATCTTTTTGTCTGATTTTACGCGTTGTTTGCGTGGCTCTTCATCTGAGAGGATTCACCAAAAACCAGCCAGTCTTTGGTGGTGTTCTGTTATCAATCAAGATAGAAGACTATTACAAAGCAGTTCTCAGTGCCAGTGAAGTAGCTTGGATTATGTATTGTAGTTTTTCTCTTCTCATAGTTATATAAAATTTCTGATTGCCTCTAAATGAACACTCATAAAATTGAGTGCCAAGAACCAAACAATGGATGTTTGAGTGATTATACTTTTGAATTATCTGATTGCTCCTATGAAAGTTTTGGTTCTCGGCAGTCTTGGAACATGGGAGTTTGTCCCCAATCTCCATCATCAGCTATGGGAGGAGGATCTCCACAGCCAAACCACAGGACAGCAAATTCTGGTGGTACAATTTCATGTCAATTCCAACCAACAACTTCTACTTTTATACAACTGAAGACTACATGGGCTATCCACAGTACCAGTGTCAAGTTGGCAAACACCCTTGGTGTACCCAGCTTCACAAGAATTATGATCTGGCAATTCCATCATTACTGTCTTCTGAGGATCCCCTCTCTGTTAACTCAGCAAAGCAAGATGATATTGACCTTCAATCAAAGGATACCTTGCAATCCGTCGTGAAGCTTCCATTGCATAGCAATCAAAAATCTAGATTTTGTGCCACTCCGATAGAAACTCCTGTAGAAATTTGCCAAGGAGTGACCTTCCACTTCTGCAAAATAATTTGGCAGGTGAAGAAGGCACCTTAGAAAATAGGCTCTTTGCAGTCCCTTTCGGAAGAAGTCCTAGAGTGAGTTGTTTTCTTTCCCTCTCTCCCATTCTCCAACATAATTTTTCTTTCCAGTCATCAAGATATATGTGTGGTTTAAATTAAGCATCATCATAGAGAAAGATTAGTTTGATTGGGGTTGAATTTTTTCATTTTTATAGGTTGGTTGTAATTCATTCACCCCTCCACTAGCACAACCATGCCTTCATCATCAGCCAGACAAGCAGTCCCCAGAACCTTCTTACTTGTGGCAGTTCTCAAGTAAGATTAGATGGACTCCAGATCTCCATGAGCGGTTTGTTGAATCCGTGAACCGTCTTGGGGGTGCAGAGAGTATGTAATATGATAAAACTACTCTAGTCAAGAAAGTCTCCATTGAATGACATTATTTCTTGTTGAATGTAGAGGCAACACCGAAGGGAATCCTGAGATTGATGAACTCTGAAGGATTGACCATCTTCCATGTGAAAAGCCATTTGCAGGTTGGCTTTCTCCTCCCTTCTTTCTGCAAAGTGCACTACTTTAGACGTTTGACTTGGTTGTGATTTATTTTCTAATGACATGAGTGAAACCTTTGCATTTGCCTTGCAGAAATATCGAATTGCCAAATACATGCCAGAATCTGCAGAAGGTAAATTTATTATCATTAGCTAATCTGTTACTACAGAGAGGATTTCTTTGTATTAGATATATGTGCTTGTTAGCTGATGGAAGTATGATACCTCTTGGTGATCTGCTCTATATGCTAATGTTGATTTTTCTGTGTGAGTTTTCTAATAGGACAATGGACTAGATTCCCCCTACCGTATGGAGCAAAACAATTTGATCTGATATTCTCTTGCTTTTATAAAAATTAATTCCGTTTCTTCTCTTTCTATTTATGTGAGAATAAACCACTGAAAACTCAACCTGGATTTGTGTTTTTGGGTTTATTTACACATGCTGATTTGGGTGACATCTTTTCTTTCTGCGGTTCTTGGGATTAGAGTGCCAGATAGCAGGTAGCCAAATTTGAATGTTAATTCCATTTCTAGATAAATCGATGGCACTTGATTTGTTACTGGATGAATCCTTGCTACTTGATTAACATAACAATTCATAGATCACATGATGAGGCTAAGGTTTTTATCTCCTTGAAATATGGGGTTTATGGAGTTGAATTAAGTCTTTGGATCTTAATTTTTCTTTTCTTTTCTATTCCATTTTTTTTTCAAGTGAGATGGGGTTAAGAAATTCCAGCGAGCAATATTTCTTTAGGTTTTGCTGAATTCATGTGAGAACCTAGATTGGGAAAAAAATAAACTAATAGCAAAACAAAAATAGCTGAACTTAGATAGTACACTTAAAAATTGTAGCGAACTTTCTGCATACTTTTCTATTAACATCAAGTGATTTGGTTGACAAGTGAAGAAAATTTATTACTGTATTCATTAAGTTGTAGAGTTACCCCCCCCCCCTTTCTGTTTGTTTGTTTTAGTTATGTAAAATTCTTCGATCTTCAAGAAGATCTTTTTTTTTTGGGTAGGACCAAGAAGATCATTTTTAACCCTTGTGTCTGTTTGTTATGAAATCCCTTAGCTGAGTATGACAGATCTCAGGTAATGTTATTTTTTAAGGAATTTCAACTGTCATACTCATGGTTCTCGTAACTTGTGAAATTCTTCAATCATGTTCTTAGCTAAGGGATTTTCTTATAAATTTAGCAAGTAATAAAAATTCTTCAATCATGTTCTAGGATAAGTGATTTAGTATAAATTTAGCAAGTAACAAATCTGAGTATGACAGTTGAAATCCCTTCTTTCTTCTATGGCCAGCAATTTGTTAGGAAAAACCTTGTGTCTGTTTTTTGTCGCATTTGCAGGAAAATCTGTCATTAGCTTGCATACAGATATTTACAATAAAATTCTAACTATATTTTTTAAACTATTCACTATCTTATAATATGTATAATATTATTCACTGGTCTATGTGCAAGTACATTAACTTACTATAAGTTTACCACCTTCCTCATTGCAGCATGCAAATCACGGATGCACTACGACAGCAACTAGATGTACAGAGGTGTCTACATGATCAATTAGAGGTTTGTTCACCCTTATATGGCTATTCTTCCCCCCCCCCGGGCGGTTTAATGTCAGAGTCAGAGAAATCTACAAATGCGGATTGAAGAACAAGGCGACAACTCAAAATGATGTTTGAACAGCAGCATGTCGGTCAAAGTTCTGTAGTACAACTCATAGGACACTCAATGTACTTGGGATCTAAAACGACCAAGATCTTGTGCGGTGTATTTGAAGCGAGAAAAAACATACAGTAATTTATTTGTTCACTGAAATTCAATAAACATTAAAGGGCAGTGAAAGAGCATAAAAGAGTATTGAGCGCGAATACCTGGTGCACAAGGCTCCAGCGTTTGCGAGGTTGAGGGTGAGAACTACGCACCTTACCCGGAGACTGTCAAAACTGTTCGACCGCAAAGACCCAGGCATCTCTTTCTATAATCTTTGAGGTTCTCTTGTAACACATATAGCTCTAGACATAGTTTTCTGTACACCAAACAAAAACTGCACAACAAAGTGAGATCTGAGCTGCCCAATCTCTCTCTCTCTCTCTCTCTCTCTCTCTCTTGCCCAAGAAAACAACGATTCCCACTCGTCAAGGCAGAATCTTGGGTTGGGTCAACAGAACCTATAGACGGGTCTGGGACAGTATCAACCGTTGGGATTTTATAAGAAACGAATCCAACGGCATAAGGCCGCTCCCATCGAAATCAATAGCGTCGGTAAGGAAGCTCTGGAATGAAATTTGACTCTGGAGTGGAACAGAGGCTTGGAGGAAGCTCTCGTGTCGCCGTGGCTCTATTATGAAGCAGCATCAACTAATTGACAAATCGAGGCCTTCCCAGTTAGGGATGAGGGAGCCATTAATATCACACAAGAATGAAGGGATTGGATTTGGGTCACATGGGATCTCTTTTGCAGGCTGCATGAGAGCAAAGGCTTTGAAACCAGGGAAGCAGATTCATGCCCAGTTATTGTCTTCTGGAACAGACATGAACGTTGGGTCTCTGAACTCCAAGCTCGTGGGAGTGTACGCAGGTTGTGGGGACGTGGAATCTGCTACTGTAATCTTTGAACAGATTCAAAGACCAACTGTTTTGCTTGGAACTGGATGATCTCGGTTTCGGCATTTCAAGGGAACTGCGAAAATGCGATCGGTTACTTCTCCCGTTTACTGCAAGCTGGGATTTTTCCAACAGATTCACGTTTTCTTTCACCTTGAAAGCTTGTGTTGGTCTGATGGATATTAATAAGGGAAAGGAGTTTCATTGCGCGATTTACAGAATGGGTTTCGAATCTGATATCTCCGTAACGAATGCTCTGGTAGATATGTACAGCAAATGCGAGGGTATGGACATTGCTCGTCGACTGTTTGACGGAATGCCCCAAAGAGATGTCGCTACATGGACTTCCATGATTTGCGGGTACTCTTTTGGAGGGAACCTCGAGCAATCAGCTATACTTTTCGAGAAAATGAAGTTGGAAAGCTTGTAATCAGAGATGTTGAATTCAGGACTCAAACCGAATTCTGTAACCATTTCTGGGTTGGGGCTCGTTACATCGAGATTCATGGTCTGATCTACAGAACTGTGCTTATAGTTGGCTTGAGAAGTCTATAGTGGCCAGAAGCTGTAAAGAGAGAACAATTTTCAACACAATCCAATATTCAAATGTATATTGTGAAGCTTAAAGAGGTACAAGAACAGGGAGAAGGCCAAAGATGACCTGTAACAGGGATAAAACTTAGTTGAGTCAAGTATATTGATAATTTTCAATCTAACAAAGTTAGAATGACAGAAATTTGGTGTGAAGACTTCGGCACTCGTAATGTATACTCAATGGAAATTTGAGTCCTGTTTCTGACTGATCAAAATGAAGTCAATGGAAATTTGTGCAACTTAATCTATTGCAACTGTACTACTCTGAATTCAGACATAGGATCCAGAAGATGGGATGTAAACATTCAGACCCAACATTCAAACATTTAAATCCTAAAAGGTGCCATTTGAGTGCATTAATGCATTTATCATTTCAAATTGTTAGTGGTCTGCATAACTAATGATGAGAGTTACAAAAAACTGCTAAAAATGAAAGAACCCATCTCCTGTTATGGAGTTCCTCTTTTTGAGGTGGAGCAATAAATATACAGAGGTGCAAATTTGCACCAAGATGGCAGTGTAGATTGTAGATCTGGAGAAATTCCCATTTGGCTTCATTTGTTTATGAATTTGGTCCTCTTCATGTTCTCACCATGCAGGCAGAACTAAAGCAGAGATTAGAATTAATGGAGCTCTTGAAAATATATGCAACTAGATGAGAGCTGTTGACATGGTGATGGTGCTGCTGCTGCACAACTGTGTTTATGTTTTCAACATATGAAGTATCAATTGAGAAATCGGCCTCAGCATTACATGAACAACTTCCTGCGAAGATTGGATACATTGCATATCGACAATGTCAATACCACGTGGAGCATGATAATTGTTGAATTGCCTATGACCAAAAACGTCTTTTCGTATATGATCAATATGCCACCGTTGAATTACCTCTTTGGCCAAAACCCTTGCTTGGAGCAAAACCCAAGCTGAAGCTGCACTAATGGCTGCCTCTGGAGGAGGAGCAGCTGCTGAAAAGAAACCCAACGGTTGAATTTGGAGAATAGTGTGATTGGATGTAAAATGCCCTAAAACCTGCAAAATCTATGGTAAGAATATCAACCCAAACTGCTCCTATCTATTTCCGTATAGATATCTTTCCCCTCGTTTTTTTCTAGTCCGAGGGTAATCCACACTGCAAACACCCGAAATAATGGTGGCAGTAGAGCTCTTCGGACTGCCAACTTTTCTGGGGAAACTTTTAAAGAGGGTTGAGAATGAGGAAGAAATTGGGCGATCCTTAACCAGGTTTTTTCGCTACCACCCTATTAATGAATTTGAACCATTCTTTGAGAGCTTGGGTCTTAAACCTTCTGAATTCAATTCTCTACTTCCTCAAGATATGATGTTTTTGAGTGATGATGATGAGTTGGTGGAGAATTACCATGTTCTCTGTAATTATGGAATTCCTCGACATATGATAGGAAAGATTTACAGGGAAGTATTCGAAGTTTTCCGGTATAAACATGGGGTTTTGAGGTCAAAGCTTAGGCGTATGAAGATTTGGGCCTGACTCGGTTTATGGTCATTAAGGTTGTGGCTTCGAGTCCTCATCTATTAATTGGGGGTGTTAACGGTGATTTTTTTAATGTATTAGAAGATTTGAAGTGCTTGGGTTTTCAACATGATTGGATTGAAGGGCGCTTGTCTGAGAGAAATTTTATAACTGGAGCCAGATGCTTGGGCTCCTCCACTTCTTTGGTGAGACAAGATGCAATAAGGAACAATTGGGGGTCTTGTTCAGAAGGAGTCCAGAATTCTTATTTGAAGCTTCAGGCAACAAGGCTTTTGCTCTTATCGGGTTGCTTCTGAAATTGGGAATGAAAATGAATGAAATATTCTCAGTTTTTCAGCAGTTTCCTAAAATCCAGCTTGGGACGTTTCTGAAAAATATGAGGGCAGGGTTGGTATTTCTATCTGACATTGAAATGAAGGATGAAGAAATCATCCAGCTGGTGCGTGCTCACCCCCTACTACTTGGTTCTCTTGCTTTGAAAAAATCCAATTCTGTCCTTGCTAGATTGGGTAGTGGAAAGGGGCGAGTACGTGATATTCTAATGACGACCCTGAACACTTGAGGAAGTTCAAGTATTGATCCCTTGCCCAGCCCAGGAGTGAACAAAAGATCATTGATGAAGAAAACTGAGTTTCTATTAAACCTGGGCTTTAGAGAGAACTCTGAAGAGATGAAAAAAGCACTCAGGGTTTTTCGAGGCAAAGGAGAAGAACTTCAGGAAAGATTTGATTGTTTGTTAAAAGCAGGTTTGGATCAGAAAGATGTTTCTCAGATGATCAAGATTGCTCCTAATGTTCTAAACCAGACCATGGATGTGCTTGGTATGAAGATGGGCTATCATATCTTTGTTATACAATTCCGAGGGTCAAGTTTAGGTTTTCAATGTACAATTGGCTAAAGGAAGAAGGAATAGTAGGACGTTTAGCCCTGAGCACTGTCCTTGCTACTGCTGATAAGTACTTCATACGTGTCTATGTAAATCAGCACCCTAAAGGCCTTGAGGTATGGGAGAAGTTGAAAAAAGAATTTTATTCAAGTTGAGAAGGATCTACTGCTTTTATGGTTTCTTCATCCTAATTATTGCCTTTTAGAACAAATTCTATAATTGATTAACATGAATCATAAACTCGAAGCCTTTTCACGAGCCACTTTTTTCATGGGCTCGTTAGCAAATATTGGGGCTAACTGATTTATGACCAACTGTTATGCACTGATTTTTAGTTAGTAAATTTATTTTGCCTTGGTGTCTTTTCTGAGTAACTGCTATCCTTCACCATGAAAGGTTATCTGTTTTGCCAAAGTATATTAATATCTAACGTTCTCACATTTTGACAGGGAGTGTTTTTGGTAGTTGAAGTTTGAACTAGAATTTGTATCTAGTGCAGGCATTTCTCTCTTTTTAGGATACATGGTGAAAATTTATAACCATGAAGGGACACAATAGGAACACGAGATGGTGCAGATCAACAAGAAGGATAGCTGCATCCCTTGTTTCCCCCCTCTGCTTTGCCCCTTACTCTTGAACCATGAAAAAAATGGTGTACCGGTGCACAGGACTCCCACCACTGCATGGGTCTGGGGAGGATCATAATGTATGCAGCCTCACCCCACTTCACGGAGAGGCGTTTCCTTACTTAAACCTGCAACTTTACTGTTTCACCAAGGTCCACCTCTCTTAATCTTGAACCATAATTATTAAATAATTAAAAGAGTTGTGGACTTCCTAGTAATAGAAAATATGGAATAGAACAGAAATGAGAAAGAGAGAACACCTTGGCTTGAACTGTGTCTATTCATAAAAGCATGTGCATGTTGAAGTTGTTCCATCTCATTTTACCATCAATTTTATATCTTGTGCAATAGATGTCATTGCCTTAATAAAAACTGCTCTACCAGAAGCAGGTGTATCAAGGGATAAGAAACAGCAAAGTTTTTCCATCTGACCAGCCAAAATGTCAAAACTTATTTCCAGTGTGGTGACATTTAGCAATGTATGTCATCAGTAGAAATTGGACTTCCCAGGGTGGATATTGGTCCTGCCCAGTCACCGTCATCAGTGGAACTTGGGTGGAAACATAGTACCAATTGTGCTTGTTCTTGGGTTAATAATATTTTAAAAGCATGTCTACAGCTTGCTAGGTAGGAGCTGGAGACTGTAACTCAGCGGATGGAAATTTGAGAATTGAATGTGAATGATAGTATCAGACATGTTTTATGACATTATATGCTATTGGGTTAAGAAGAAACAGATTATTTGGTGAGTGTCATATTCCCTTTCTCTATAGACCTTTCTAGTTTCTGTGGCCTGATTGATTTATTTTTTCCTCCACTTGAGGCACTGTGTCCACCACCAACCTATTATTACCTATTTGATCAGGTCATATAAGAAACAAAATATGGAGTGAACTATGCTTTGTAATTCCTTTAACTTAAAACCAAACCAAGTGAGGTTTTGTCAGGATATACGTTCATACTGGTTAGTTATACTTGACATGATCTCTACCTTGAATCTGGAACGGCCAAGGCATACTTGGCTATCTTAACAATTTTAAGTAAATTTTCCAGAATAGTGACCCTACATCTTTAAGATCATGAGATGGTGGAGCAGTGGGCCTATTTCCATCCCAAGTATATCTGAAAAATTGGGATTGACAAGTAGTGAACCTGTGGTCCAAATCATTATATCCATGTCTTTACAGAGTTGTAGAAAGGAAAATTACCAATACGTAACTTGCTGGTAATTCTAAACATAGGAAATTTTCTCTGACTATTATTCCGGAATGCCCTCCTTGGTCAGTTGTGCAAATCCTCCCCACTCCACCCATTTTAGGAAAATCAAAACCAGATCTCACATAATAAAGGTGCTTTGCTTTTTTCTGCCTTCACCTCACCCCAGACTTTGGCCTTCCGACCCATGATTATTTTCTTGGCTCTTTCATGATTATCACTCGTTTCTTTCTCTTTATTTATTTATTCTTTTTTTTTTTTAGAAAGGAGGATTGAACCAGGTTCTGGTAGAAATGATGAAGACAATATGTAGGATTTTTGAGAGAAGACAGCTTGAAAATAAGCCTTTAATTGAGTTTACAAATATGAGAAGCCATCTGTTATGCTTCCTCATAGCATGTCTGTGAAATGGCCAGCCATCCAGACAGTCCAAAGTGGGTCTGATTCTTATTCTTCCAAGAAATGCCTCTCCATGATCATTAATTCTCCAAATTCTGGGAGATGTGGGTTGTGTTCTGAGTTCTCGAGGAGTCGGTAATAAATGCCAAGCTTTTGGAGCCATGGCTCTAAACCTGTCGACAGATCTGGCAAGAGAGGAGAAGCATCGTTTGTTCAGCTTCCACATATTTAATGGTTCAGCTGAAGTTTTGCCTCTTTTTCTGATTGATATATGACTATAAGTTCCTGCGATTGATATGTGTACAAATTTTACTTTTGAATTCTGGCTCTTCTTCAGACTTCACAGCTCTGTTCAAAATTGGTCTAAGAATTGGTATATCTGAAATGGTCGATTTGGTGTTAAGATTGTGGATTGAAGGTGATTTGAAGGTAATATCAAAACATTCAAATTTCAAGAGAAGATATCAATCCAGTTGAGATTAGTGATTGTCATGACTTGTCCTGATGGAGAAGGCTGCAACCAGGTGTCTTATATCCTTAGGTACTGCAATCAAGCCACCAATCACTTAGCTGAGGAAAGGAAAGATCCAACATTTTCAGTCAACTAGAAATCTTATATCTGGTTTCTTCTGGATATTCCGTTTTTCCTTTCTTCGAAAAGAGGAATGTTCTTTTCTTTTCAGTACAAATGTAGAAGAAGCTTGTGCATAACATGATTAACATGGGTAAATGCGATGACATAATGCACCACACTAATTGGTTGGAGTTTTATACTAGAGGCTTGTCTACATCCAGACCACAAGTTGTTCAATATTATCAAAATCTCATAATACACAAAGGTTCATCTTGCCCTTGATTGATCATTGATGGTGGAGATCGAATGCACCTTGATGTAAACGGTAAGAAATACTTCTAAAGCCTTTCTTCGTAAAAGCAATATAAGAATTCCTATGGCTTCATCTTGAACTTGTGAATGCAAATGTAGTAAGGCCATAACATGTACAGTGAACAACTCCTGAAGCTCTCTGTTATACAAGAAAGATGACCATAAATTCCCAAAATAGTGAGATGAAGATATCCACTACATGTGTCTGCAATGCCAGTGCCGAACTATATGCAATCATTATCGGAAACAGGCAATCTCCATCTGATGGATCCTCATAGGTTACTGTTGCCAGACCAGAGAAATCACAGCCCCAACTTTTCTGGTTCTCCAACTGGTAGTACATGTTGAATGCATAAGAAGCATTCCCATGTACACCTAGGTGGTTACAGGAGGACCCATACCCCAATGAGGTGCAATCAGAGAAGGTACATGCAAAATCTATAGTAATGGCCAAGTCTGAGAGGTCTTCTGCTTGCTGGTTCAGTACACACCACCTCCTCGGTAAATATTCGACATTGTGTGCTCCTATCAGACCTTTGTTCTCTTGGTGACCAGATAGATCCAACTCATATTTTGGCTTCCCATCAAACTCGAAGATACCCCAGTGCCTCTCAAAATCCCCAGGTGCAATGCTTTTGGCATTCTCATCCATGAGGCTGAAGAGGTACACATCAATCTTGGGTTCGAATGCTTATCACCATCTGTTGGCCACCCAACTTCTCCAACTATGATTGACATGTTGGGGTATCCAGCTTTCTTAAGCGCCCAGCGGAGCGTGTCAAGATTGGCATCAAACACATTGGTGTAGATGGCATCACCATCCTTGATTGGGTTGTCTGACCCCTCGAAGAAAGCATAGTCCACAGGGAAGTATTCATTGCCATAGAGGCTAAGGAATGGATAGATATTAACTGTGAAAGGGGCATCATTCTCATTGAGGTACTGAACTATCTCGATTGTAATGTCACGTATGTCTGGCCTGAAGTCACCAGCAGAAGGGACTGGATCTGAATCAGGTGAATTGTAGATATCAGCATTGAAGGGGACAGTTGCTTTGATACGGTTGCCAAGCCCAACTTCATTTAAGGCTTTCTGGATATTCTGCAAGGCAGGCAGTGTGACTTGTGAGAAGGTGCCATTGTATGTCTGGAGGAAAGGTTCATTGCCCACAGCAACATACCTGCAAATTTTAATAGTTTTTGTTGGAAGATGGGAATTTGTGAAGGTTTCATGATCAGGGAAATGAAATTGAAACTATTAATATCAAAACTTTAAAGCAAACACCTACTTTGCAGAGCAGAGCAGTTCCCTGAAGTAAATGACTGGCTGGAAGATAAGGAACCAAAAGAAGAGCTCATCAATGCTCATGGTAAGATGGCTCGTATTTGTTAAAAATGCCCATTTTCAGTTGGCATTAAAACAGAAACGGTGTGGTTTTACTCAAACAGAAATTACAGAAAGAATGATTTTTAGACCCAAATTCTCTCAAGAAACAGAGGAATTGAAGAAATGACCTGAAAAAAGAGAAAAAATAAAAATAAAAATTGCAGAAACTGCAGGCTATCGTTGAAAACAAAGAACCATTATTTCATGGAGAAAATTAGAGAACACAGAAGAAAACCCCATTACAGAGGAGAACCACAAAATCAAGTAAAAAGGAAAAGAAGTTCAAGATAGAGTGGATTAAAACGAGAAGAAAAACCAGTGCCAACGACCATTACCGAGACGGAAGCCTTAAAAACAGTAAACAGGGTTTAAATTATCAAGAAGTTTGATTGCGCAACCTGAAATTGACTCCACCAGTGTGTGTGTATCCTGTTATATTCTCGTCGACCCAGTCCCGTGCGACCTGAGGATCCCCACTCATGTCCTGCAGCATGTAATTGGGTATAGCTACCATGACTTCGATATCTGTCCCGATCAGAGCTGTCAAGATCTCATCATTGGCCTCAAACAGCTTCACCTTATCGAACCCATTCTCACTTAGCATCTGAACAACCTTCTCTGAGTGGCCATCGTTCCCCAATTCACTCCAACACTTCGACCCTTCAAAGCCAAGTCCATTAACACCAGAAAAAGAATCAAGAGATGATTGGAGAAGAATCTTGCCTCTGCCATTGCTTCTCCTGTAATTACCCTTCAATGTGTTCTCCAAATTGGAGAACAATCTCTCTCTTTCTGTTTCTTGGAACAAAAAAGAAACAAGAAAGGCTAGAGAAGAACAAGAGCAAATAGATTGGGGAATGCTGTCGTTTACGTGAAGGCTGAAGACCTGTGTGTGTGTTTAGTTTTGGAGCTCCGAAGTGCTCATGAGAGAGAAAACAGAGGAAGTTCGAGTAGTGACTATTGGCAAACAGGAATGCGGCAACAAGAAACCCAAAAATGGTTCGGTTTACGGTTGAGGCCTTACCAGCTTGGGATTCTAAATAAGGGTATCAATAATGATTTCGGTTTTTCCGATTCGGTTTAGGTATGTTCAAGATACAATATGTACAAACCAAAACCAAATAACTTTTATAACCTCATACAGAAATCGAACCAAATTGATTTAATTCTTTTCAGTTTTATTCGGTTCAACATGGTCTTGTCAATTTGGTTTAATTTATATTGGAATGTTTCGTAGTAGCCTAATAGGCTTGAAGAAGCATGCCATGAAAAAAGAAACGAGGTCACTGGAATTAAGGGTTTCAATTTAGAACCAAAACCAGCCATTTAAAACTGAGTTGAATCAAAGTAAATTGGTTTTGATTTGATTTTGGTTTTAGGACTACAACCATTGAACCGAACCAAATAAGGAATTGGGTAAAATTATATATATTTTTCTAATATTTCAATCAATGCGGATGATAAATTGTGTTCCATTTTTATGGGGAAAAAGCTTGGTAGATTATGACCCAAACGAATAAGTGTTGTTTTTGTTGGTGAAAATGTAAAAAATTGACACTAACACCTAAAAGATTGCCCAAATCAGGTCAAAACCGAGCCATGTCAGTTCGATTCTGGATTGAAAAATAGGCTCCTTTTCAATTTGGGTTTCTACATGTTGCATCTTGAACAAAACTGAAACCCAAAACTGAAACCGATTGACATCCTTAATTGAAATACATAACCATAGATTGAGATTAATTACAAGTATACGCAAGAAAACCTAATGGAGTAGCTCAATTGGCATGACCAACCCCACACAAGTAAGAGGTCATGAGTTATATCTCATCAATTCCCCAGTCACTAAAGATTCCAAAACAATAGCTTATTGGTGGGTTCTTTGAATGTAATCTCTTCTATAAAGAACCTTACAATTTTGACACTTGGTCAAGCTCTACGGTCTTGGCTGTGGACCTTGGGTTTATCCCATCACAAACCATCATTTTACACTTTATGTCATGGGTAACCCCTTCCAACAAAGGAGACCCTTGACCTATTCATGAATACAACCAATCTATTCCAGTCCATTGGTTGTTTGTTCCACTCCAACTGTCATTTCTGATCCTAATTGGACCAAGTGGCTAAATAGAACTTTAAAAATCTAAGGACTAAGCATTGGCATACACAGACAGCTGAAAAAATAGAAGGATGCATGAGAATACATGGGAGGATATTCAATTAAATTAGGTCGGAAATTTGAGACATGATTAAAATCCATTCCTAAACCTATCTAACCAATGGTCATAATTGCCACATCATGCCAAAAAATTGGTGAAGCACCCTAGTAAGATTATCAGGTCAGCCATTTAAAGCCACTTTTGTCTAAGATTACATATTAATTCAAACTATTCTAATATGGTCCAAGGCCATAAGAGTAGCGAAAACAAAGCTAGAGCTAGAGGGTTCCTTGATGAATGGTGAAACTCAGATGCCAGTTATCTAGTGCATGCACACTAACAGCACGTCTCTAGTCTCAGGCCCCATGAAGAAACCTGGAAGAGGAAAAAGACAAAACACTAAATCAAGCTACAAATGATGACAATTTCAGCATTCTTGTTATTTTCATCTCAGGGTAGGGGTGGGGGGTTCGAACCAGAAAATGAGATGTGGAAAGACATCGAAAGGTCAAACCTGTAGCTTTGGGGTTCACCATTCAATAATGACCTTTTCAGTTAGGTGTCAGTTGTTATAGCTGCCCCTTCGGCGGATTGTAGGGTAACTTCAGTGTCTTCCTTAAAACAGGTTTCTTCTGGCAGCCGAAAACTTAAGCAAAACATTGCCTGCAACATCAAGAAAGTTTCAACAAGGGGAATACCATGGTAGAATTTAAATCATGATTTAAAACCTTTCTATGCAAATAACATATAAAAGATATAACAGTAGAAGCCGTGAAGGGCCGCAGTATATGAAGCACAAGCCACGTATGGAATAGAACACAATGGTGTTGAGATTTTAGATGGAAATAACAAATCAGCAATCTGCTAATGCTGATAGTTGGGATAACTCGAAAGGCAAATACATCCAAACTGCATTTTTTTTTTAAAAATTTTGTGGGGGGGGGTGAGGATGAGGATAGGAGAGGCTAGATAAAGGAAGAGTGAACCAACATTTCAGAGAAAGCAATCAGTCACGAAACCCTGCAGCTGGTATGAAGCAATTAAGTCAGGGAATGAAGAGATCCAATGATAGACAACTTTGCAAATCTTCCTTTACCTTGCACCTTCAGCAGACCTTGATACGGAAATACTAAGAAAAAACTTATACAAAACGATTGCCATTATGATTGACAATGGATGGAAGATATGGTCAAAGATAGCAAATGGCTCTTATTGGGACAGAACGATGTTTTTAAAAATTCACTCATGGTTCTGCCTGGTATCAGCAGTCTGACAGTCCAACTATCCAGTCCAAACTCTCTTGTTCAAGTCCACATGTGCAGTCCTGTATTCAAGTCAGACTGCCCCTTGTTTTTGTTCAGAAATACCCAAAATTATGTAATTGAGGAATCGACTTGTTCATTGATGATCACTCTTCTGGTCTGAACAGTCCAACCATCAAAAACTGTCAGCCAGTTAAACTGTTTTCAGTCTCGGTCTAGTCCTGGAGTGGTACACCCCATATTTTGGGCATGGGAGGTCTCCATGGTATAAAAAATAAATTAAATTAAATTATTAAAAAAAAAAAAATGGTTGGTTGTCCAGCCAGTCCAACAGTTCATGTGAACACTCCACATATCATACCTTAATGTACTGTTTTCTATAATTAACAGTAAATCGATTGAATGAACATAGCAATTCAATGCTCTTCATCACAAATAAAATAATAAAGGTGAATTTTAATATCAGCTTGTACCTTGTTTGGAGCAACATCTCTAACCCTATAAAATATGGGGTCTTGTATCTTAGCATTCAAAGTCGACTCTGCCTCCTGCATGGTAACAAAAGCAGCCTCAATAAACAAAAACACAATAATAAATATAAGGAAGGTTGTCATCAGCTTATGCTGAAATTCAAAACATGTAAAATGGTTCAAGTGCAAGGAATCCTGTAATAAAGTTGCATATTACTAGAGCTAAACGCCATGGTGATGAGTCCAGTTGCCCCATGGCAATCATCACTCCCAATGAATGAATCAGAAATAGGGTAGAAGCACCAATCACAATGAATGAATCAAAAAGAGGGTAGAAGAACCACTCAGTTGATGGTCAATCAGCCAATAAGCACCCAATGAACAGTTACCAATTACAGGACATTGTTCTAAAACATCAAGATGGAACCAAGCCCAAGAAAGGACTGCAACAATGTGAGATAAAAAATACATCGATGATCAAAGAACCACATGCAGTAAGTCTCTGTAAAAGACCTCCTAGCAGCCCCACTGTTTGCAAGCAGGTAATACCTTGGCCTCCTATTAAAACCCCCATACTCCCTGACCTAGTGCCATAACCTCCAAAGATAAGTGCCTAAAGACAGAAAAACAGTCGACTTCGGTTTGTCTTATGCAAATGCTAATACAAGCATCACTGATGGAGGATATAATTTCAAGATCCCAACTCTGCGGTCAAATGGCAATCCATAGAAGTCTATTTGAAGGGATAGTGGCTGAGGCTTGAGCAGGATATGGATGCAAGAATGCTGATTTTGCAACCCGCACTCTAGGATCAGAGAAACAGAAGCACAGGAAAATATTCAATTGCTTTCCCAGATAGGAACTTACAGAGATTATCAATTCCTTCGTTTCATTTGACCGCATAAAGCAATAGCAGTGAATCCAAGGCAAAGGTCCCTTCCAGTATTTCCTTTGGATAAGGCCCCTAAAAGCATCTGTAGGAAAGATTACCAAGAGTTAGTCAAGAAACAGCGACAAGACAGAGAGACACTAAATAAGCTTTCCATGGCTAAGGCAAAACATGAAAAATCAACATTGCAATCAAATAGATAGAAAAACAAGATTTCAAGAAAAACAACATAACATGAACAGATCTGATGATGAGAAATATACAGGTGGAAGTCGCACAGAAAAAAAATATACAATATCAACTACTGTAATCAGTGGGATGTCTATAAATTTGAAACACAGTAAAATTTCTGGAAGTGGTTGATGAAAGAAATTCAATAGTGAAAACTAAAAAGAAACAAGTCAGGAACAATGATCTTTGTTAATTTTCCCTTTTTCCCACTTAGTGTGGAGGTCGGAGGAAGAGAAATGAATGAAGGGAGAGATGGTTACAAGCACCATAAAAGCACAACAAAAGGAGATCAGAGGGAAGATGGGTTACCAAGAAACTGTAGGCAGATGCAGGTAAATTCATAATCACATGATCAACATGTTCCCATGTCTTAGTATTATATAACTTAGAGCCTCTCATTCTTTTGTTTGTGCTCAAATTTCTCCTACAGATGGCAGATGTACTGTGACCATCCACATTCTTGTCTTCTGCAAAGGAAAATGAAAACAACAGAATTAGTCATTTCTATCTTAAAATAGGGATTGAGTTCCCTGTCCGGCTGCATAGCGTACGCAGTGCCTCCTGTGTCTATCTCTTTCTTCCCTCCTATGAAATGACATATCTGCCCCTACTGTGGGAGGGGGGAGAGAGAGAGAGAGAGAGGCACTAGCGTACGCTA
This sequence comes from Macadamia integrifolia, assembly GCF_013358625.1. Classification (NCBI taxonomy): domain Eukaryota; kingdom Viridiplantae; phylum Streptophyta; class Magnoliopsida; order Proteales; family Proteaceae; genus Macadamia; species Macadamia integrifolia. The sequence continues at coordinate 2,538,712 of NC_056565.1, read as the reverse complement.
CGCAGCCTGGCAGCATTCTTTCTCCCTTAAAAATAATATCATGACTAATGGAAGATTCACCAGATTCACAACTAGTAAACACTTTCACATTTAAAAATGCTAAAACGTCAAAAGACCTAATATCAATGTTCAAGCTCCTCAATTTCTTTAAAAATTAAATAAATAAAAAAATTTCATAATTACGCAAATTTGAGATAACAGGATGGATCACTTTTAGCATCATTACGATTTCAATACTTGTTTCCCCACACACCTTCCTCACAACTTTCTGCACGTCTTTTGGCAGCAGCGTTCACAGCATCGAAGTTCATACACAAGCCTCCTAGAGCTTTCTGATCCCTTGAATCATTACCCGCCATGCCTTCCATCTCAACTACAAGGGATATGAATGTTAACCTAACTTTTTCAGAAAAGCAACTAAAATATGAAGACTAATATTACCTATCGGCCTTCTGTTCAATATCACTCATGGGCACTGATATTAATCGAGAAATGAATGCCCTTGCATCCATATTGTATGCAAAAACACAATCCTCTACTTTGTTGATTCCGGCATTAATCTTTAGATAATGAGCACTATCAGGGTTTAGCAAAAGGACCAACTCCAGCAAACATGTCACAAATGATCTCTCCTGCCCGAAACTGAGAGACCAGTCGTATGTGTTCATGTTCCAGTCTTGAGTTCCAATACATATCATCATTCCCCGCTAGAATTTCAAATTGTGGCACACGAAATTCATTGGTGATGCTTCCAACTTTGTTAACAACAGTTTTGATTCTTGGCTGGTTTTAGAAAATAAGCTACAGTAAGGTCTGCTTAAAAGCACAAAGGCTAAAGATATTTGTAATGCTGATGAGAGGCTGAGAATACAATTTTTTTGCTTTCTCCATTAAACAAAGTCAGCGAGGTAGAATGAATCACCAATCACCATACACAAAATAGAAAGAAAATGGAAGAAAAGGAGGACAAATGAGCATGAAGACCACTTGAACATCCCTCTTTTAGGGGATGCACAGTTTGCAATAGAGTGGGCATGAACATTTTCCCATAAAAAACAATAGTACATGCCTTTCAAATCATTCCATATTTGGTTATAAAATTTTACTTTACTTTGCATCCAAAACCCTTTGCTATAATATGTAAATAAAAATTACATGTAAAATATGTCATTATTTAGTTTTTCCCTTTAAATTCCCATTGCAACCAAACGGAGCCTTAAGGAAAGGGGGTAGGGGACAAGTACATTGGAAGTTTGAACTCACTTGTAGTTTCTATCATAAATAATTCAAAGATGAGATATAAACCATATTCTTAGTAACTGGCAAAATATTTGTGCATAGTGGTTCTTCTTACAAACTTGCTGTGTGAAACTTGTGTGGTTCTTACTGGTTTGGTGTGGCTTTAAGCATCTTAATACTTTTTTTGTCTCTTTTCAGACTAGTCAAAAGTATGGAAGAAAAATAAGAGACGGTAAAAATGGGAGAGATTGTGAACCATTACAGAAGATTTAACACGCGTCTTTAATTAAATAAGTGAAGAAGTACAAATGCTTAAAATAACATCAAACCCAACATACATCATAAATGACATTTGCAATAACATCCTTGAAGGGAAGTAGTTCTTCGGTTATATTGATATGAGCAATATGGCCTGAAAGAAAAATAAATATTGTCAATTCATTGGTAGAAAAAATGACTTATCAAAACGTTAACTGAAAACCTACTATCGGTAAGGGTGACATAAACGAAACAAATAAAGAGCAAAGCAGGAATTAGGTTGTTTGCTAATTGAAAGACAAATGGAGTGAACACAACCACCCAAGCATAGAGGGGGAGAGAAAGAAGAGAGGAAGAAGGGATACTTAACTATTGTTTCAAAAGATGAAGGAACCTCCACTCCATGAGGCAATATTTGCTTCAGGATATGATCTAAAAGAAGACAAATTTTGCAAGTTAAAAACTTTCTAACAGAAAATATAACAGGCTGGAAGACAATCTGATTATCATCATTCAGAAATTATCTCAATGTAAGAGTGGTTATGGACAAATAATGCCTCTGTTCACCAATATATTAAAGTTAATTCAATTTAAAAATGCAATAAGTTGAATTTTAGTTGACTAATAGAACTAAAAGAACTATAAATAAAACCAGTAAATCTATGAAATCGAAGTCCAACAGTAATCAATGCTATCCTATAATGGCTAAAACCTTAATAAATAACTGAAAATAAAACCACTAATTAGTGATACACTGATATCAACCTGAAAAATATTTTTCCATGTCATAAGTAAAAAAATGCACAAGAAAAAATATTTCAATAAATATAACAGCATGTAAAGAAATTATGAGAATATTCCTCAAGTAAGAAAAATAAATAAACAAACAGCATATGGATAACAAGATTACAGACAGGCTAATCCACAAAGTATTAATTGTCGGTCATGCATAACCCTCGGAGAAAATATAGACATTAAAATTTCAGTGACCAAAAAAAAAACAAAAAAAAAAAGCATAAGTAGGTCATGCAATAAACTCGCAATAAAACTTTTTCCCTTGTGAAATCTTAATATCTACCATAGCTTCATCTATTTAAAGCATTGTAGTATGGATAGTCCAATGAGCATCAGAGCAGGAAGGGAAGGACATAGCATAATTATCTCCATCAAGAGGTTGATTGTTAATGCCTCAATTCACTATTGTTCACCAAGCATTGCTGATCAAGGTGGTTCCAGGCATGCCCCATTTATTTTTTTATCAAATAGATATCTCAAAAATTCCATTTTACAGATGGGAAGAAAGCATCAAATCCTTAATTATAAATTTAGTTCATATTTTAAGTTTAACTCCATTCTCAACAAAATCCAAACAGATATCAGGGAGATGGGGAAAAACATAAATAGGTGTTGAAACCCCTCAAAGCAAACAGAAAATGAAAAAACGTGAGGGTATACATTTTTTATTTTTTTGGGGGTGAACAATAAATTCCTTACCAACAGAAGAGAAAAGGTGGGGAAGGAATATACAGGCCCCGAGGGGAAAAAGAGAAAAAAAAAAATACAACAACAAGAACAGGGAAGAAGGGAGGGATGCAGAAAGGGGGAGGAGAGACTCCAAGACACAACAATGAGCCTGTTCCTTGGAGTATCCTTTACAGGTTTTATAATGCGCAAAATTAAATTTTTCTTTAAGAATGACTACTTGACTACTGGGATTAAACAAAATCCCTCACTGTTTATACAGCCAAACAAAGATCCTCTCCATCATGCTATGATTATCTTCCACACTTTCAATAGATTGATCATTCATTAAAGAGTTTCAACAGACTGATCAAAATGGTTCCCTCCTGGGTTATTCATCAAGGATAAAAAAAGAACCTATTATAAGAGAATGATATATTACTAAAGATTGGAATTGAATGATCTAATATATGGAAATGATATCTAGATTTGAAGATTCCAAATTTATAAAAGTTTTAGTAGTATAAGGAATCTATAGAACAAAATCACCTCAACTATTCGAACCAGAATGTCCTTAGTTGGTGAATAAATTACTTCTGTATCTCTAGAGTGGTGAACTTTCATGTTCCATAAGCTTGGAAAGACGCCCTTTGATGCACCTTAAAATGTTGGACCTCACCCTTCAATGCACAAGATGCAAATACATTTATTCTCATCTATATAATTAGCAAAAGGGAGTCACCTCCATGAGGGGTAAGGAACAGGACTCTGTAGATTAAAAAAACACATGGGTCATAATCCATCTTCTATCAAAACACACGATCATCCTTTGTTATCTCATTAAGCACAATCGTTAACGCATGGAAAACTTGAAGTCAAGACTCAAAAGTGCCCCATATGGTCATACCAGATTGGGTTGGGGGAAGGGGTGGGGAAAAGCACCCCAGTGCATGAGGCTCCAGCTACGACAGGTTTTGGGAGGGGCAAATGCACACAACCTTAACCCCACTTAGCAGAGAGGCAGTTTCCATGTTTTGAACCAGCAACCTGATGGTTGCAACAACGCAACTTAACCGTTGCGCCAAGGCTCGCCCACTATGCCCATTCCAGAGCAACCCAACACACGAGGCTCCAACTACTGCAGGGTCTAGGAGGGGCAAATGTACACACCCTTAGGAAAAGATAAGGCTGGATTTATAGTTCTAAGGAAGAAAAAAAAATTAAACAATTTAAGGAAAAAAGCTCTCATTCCACAATTCAGATGTAATTTATTATTTTCTGATATTTATCCAACTCATACAATTCTCTAAATGTTAATAAAAAATATAAAAAAATTCAATTAAGTTCCATGTTTACTCAGTTAACTCATGTATCTACAACATGAATCTGAAACTTTCAACCTTGTTACCAAATCAGTTAGACCTTAATTTCAAACTTGACTGTTAACATGACTAGGAACTGAGCCAAACAAGACAAACATAACTGTGGACTATATGGCCCAATATTCTGTACCAAATTATCCTAAAATTAAAGGAATAAATGGCCAAAGAAAAAAAAAGAAGGCATTTTGCATATCATCCCAACATAAAGAGCAACTGACCTGCACTCCAATAAGAATACCCAAGCGATAATGAATAGGGGACAACTTCAATTTTGCATAACTCCTTCAAGGCATCACACCTATAAGCATCAAAAGCCCAACCACTCTGACATGTGCTCAACAAAGACATTAGACTGAACCACTAACTGAAGGTTGAAAGAAAGATGTCCTATGTCATCATTAGTGCCTTGGATGCTAATTTAATCTCATAAATGAGAGAAAAAAAATAAGAAATAAATAAAGTATCAATGCTCAAGAACTCTTGAACCTGGTGGTTTTTTATGATTCAAATCACCGAATGGTATTAGAATCCAAATGAAGTGATGGAATTGAATAGTGAATCAAAAAGATTTAAACAATGTCGATAGAACGTTATCAACAAGCTATACACTGAAAAGGCTGGACCTGGCAACCACAGCCAAACATTAACATTACACAGTCGAACCCTAGTTAGCCCAGCTTCTGACTGATAACTACCACCCAATTCAAACCCCAAACAGAAATGGTAATTCTAAATTTCAGACCCATCAAAATAAATAAATAAATAAATGAAGGAAGAAATAAGAAATAAAAATGCCCATGGTTCTGAATCAGTCCCTGGAGATCTTAGCCCAACTTCAACCCATCAGGCCAATAATGCAGCCATTGACACAGCCCTGAATTGGTAAGACAAAGTATTGGAAAATTTATCATCCAGCATACCAGTTGTTTACTGTTTGTCTTTCTCCTGCTTCCAATACATTACCAAACATCTTGGATACGTTATGACACATGTAAACCAACAGGCAAACACTTGGTTTGGGAAGGATAATAGATCTACATACTGTTTGTTAATTTTAGCATTTAACAGGGCTCTTGGGACTAACATTAATAGCCCCGAACTTTCTGTTTCTTTTTTGGGTAACCAATAGACTCAGACCCATGTAAAGTATATCAGGACTCTTCTCTTTTATAACTCTCATACTTGTCTAAAAGATAAGTAAATGCTCTATGCTTCTTACCAGGATTTTGAATCTTCTCAGATAATATCATATAGCGACTTTTCTCACATGATGGATCTTCAGTGATGGGCTTGACACGGGGCTTATCAAGCAAATATCTGGCAAAAGGAAGGCCACCACATACCCTCATCAAATTAATGGACAACATAATAAGCAGAATGCACACAGATTTGTTCACAGAACTGAAAGAAAACTAAGAAATGAAGTACCCATTCAGTATGCGAAGGACATTCTTGCAAAGTTGGCAAGGAATTCTAAGTGCCCATAATTGCAGCTGCACATCGAACTTACTTTTGTCCAGCATCGCATCCTAGTTAAGGTCAGTATTCTGCATAATATAACATATTACAAATAAGTAACCCTTTAATAAGAAAATTTACATCATGAGATCCTAAAACCCAAAACTAATATAGGGTTCACTTCTAGATAGACACAAAACAGCTAATTCGAAATAGTATTACCTAAGAGAGAGAGAGAGATACTACAATTTAACCTTCCAGCTACACAATATCAAAAGTGAGAGCGTGAAACCGAGAGGGAACGGGGTCTACCTTGTACTTATATGTGATCTGTAAATAGGCGAATTGAGTCGTATACTTGAAGGAGAACCGGCGAGGTAAAACGACAATGGAGGTTGAACTTGTCATCAAAGTATATGTTAAACGGTAAAGTTGCAGGAATTTCCGAATGTAAAAGACCGCGAAGGCGCAAAATATAAACAAGCCGCCATATGTCGACTTCCGCGGAAGATGGTGGAGTGGGTGCCCTGAATCCGGTTTGCTACCTGGTCATGTCGTCCCTGCATCATCACGAGGCGAATGAGAACACGCGACCAGATAGCGTTTTTTTTTAATATTTTTTTAGAATATGGGTTGCGACTAAGGGTGTCAATATATAATCGGAACTGACCGATTATAACCGAATTGAATCGTACCATAGTAAATTGATCCGATTTTAGTTTTATAGGCCGCAATTATGGTTGGAACAAAAAAAAAAAATTCTAGGATCATAGTTAATTAGTTATAATATGTATAGTTTTTTATAAGGGTGCAAGTTTGGCCTCGACAGCCCGAACCAGCCCTTGCCCCTCCCTGATCCGAACAAGTATCGACCCAAAAATTTTGATCCTGAGAGCCGGGCTGACCCTGAAATTTTTGACCCTGAGTCAAGGTCACGGAGGGTAAGAGTTGATGTCTTTAGCCCGTCCAGCCCGCCCTGAACCTGGCCCTGAATTTTGTCCCGATGTTGACCCTGGTTGTGACCCTGATGTTATTTTATATATTGTTTGACATTGAGTCATTGACACTTCAAAACTCCTAATATATCTTCTCACCGATGGCTCTTGCTTTTTTTACAAAAAAAAAAAGATCTCTCTTGTTTTTTTTTATCAAGAAATTTGTATTTTTCTATTTTTTATCTCATCTTTATTATGAATATTTTTTATTTTAAATTATTTCAAATTTTGAGGTCAGGTCACAGGGTCAGGGTCAAGGTATACCTGGCCCTTGATGGCAAACCAAGATCAAGGTCAATCAGGGTCAGGATCATCCCGCCCCGACCCTGAAAAATTAGGGCCAATCAGTGCAAGTAAAGGTTGGGCTGAACCCTGATAGGTAGGGTCAGATTTGAAGTTTTGTGACCCTGAGTCAAGGTTAGGGCGGGTTTGGGCCGAGTTAAGGGGACTCAGGGTTGGGCTAGGGTTTTAAGAAACCCAGCCCAACCCGGCCCTGTTGCAATCCTAGTCTTTTACAAAGAAAATATATTGTCATTGGAAAAATAAATGTATATTGTCTTAACTATTTAGGAAATTTAATATATGTAGGATTCACACTAGTTGTGGGATGCAAACCATTTTCAAAAACGATACCATTAACCCCATGTAAACCAGTTGTGAACCGAATAACAAAAATCGATTAAAAACCGCTAAAATCAAAATCGGATGAAAACGATTATGATTTCACCTTATTCTTATCCGGTGCAATTTTGGTTTTACCTTATCAAAATGTAAATCGAACTGAAACAAACCGAATAACTAAAATCGCACCATCTGACACCCCTACTTGCGAGGAGCTGATGGGTGGTTTTTTTTAGAATCAACCACAGCCCTTGGATGGGTGTAGGACAGATGTCGATCGCCCAAGTGGCTATGAGCAAGACTTGGGCGATCAGGTATAAGGAGAGGAGCCAGTTCCCACTGTAAACCCTTTCCCTTCCTCTTATAGTCCCTGCTGTAAACCCTTGCGCCATCTCCCTCCAGAGCCCCGGATCGCCGCTCGTGCTCGCCTTTACCTTCTTGCTGCCTGCCGCGCTTCACGGCCTTCGCCGAAACCCTTGCAGTCTCGCTCAGTCAGGTTAGTCTCTCTCTCGCTCGCCCCAATAGAAGAGAGAATGAAGAACTGACAAAGAAAAAGAGAAGTGAGAGTCAGTGTGAAGTGTTCAAGATCCACTGCCCCACCTCCGCAACCATAACCCATTCCCTGCCTTCCCCCCCCCCCCCCCCCCCCTCCCTCCCTCCGTTGTGTGTGGATTCTGTTTGGTTATCAATTAAATGGCCTTTGAGATCCAAAAATATAGATTTTCGTTCTGCTTACTAAGATATTGTATACGGAGATTATTCTTCTATACTGAGTATTCCTTCTGATAAATTTGCATTTAGATGCTATTATTGTGTTTGTTGAAGATGTATATGTCCTGCATATTGACATAATTCCCATATTTTTCCTCCTGGATTTTTAAACGGCATCGTATAAAATACTTATTGGATGTAATCGCCATGAACTTTTTTGTACACCAAATTTTAGTAGTGTTATTGAAGTTGAGGGCCATTTAATACCCGTACCTGTTGTTTGCGCCGTACCCACACTTACTAATTAGGCCTAAAATAGCTCTGGGAGTTAAGTTGAGCTAACCAGTTGGACATCAATTTTTAGTTAGACATTTTTCACCAAGTGCCAAAGAATAGATAATGCACGTCAGATGCTTGATAAAATAGCTAACCGAGGATAGTTGTCATGATGTCTAGGTGACACAAGCATTGGAGGCGGTCCAAATACATGGCGGCACCAACAAGATGACCAAGGTGCCCACCTTGGTGACCAAATTGTCCAAGGAGACGTAGGGGCCTGGATGCCTAGGTGACGCCTTGGCAACTCTGGAATGGAGTATTGTGGCTTGTACGACAATGAAAGAAAGTTATGACATGAACAATCACACTAAGGATGCAATGGTCCTTACTTGGAGTATCTTGCTTTCAGGCCTAGATTTGTGGGTTGCCCAACAGTTGGGTTTGACTAGCATCATCCACTTGTGTATTGGAAATGAATGGTGGCAAGACAAGGGCAGGAAATCCATGACCGTATGATATTGTAATTAAATTTGGGCACAAAGTGAGTAACTGCACGATAAGGGGTCTTGTCCCATTGTATGAAAAATGTGATCAGATGGTGTTTGTTCTTCACCTCTTTGATATAGCCGGTGAAGAGTGTGTAATTGTGGGGGAGAATGATTTCATGGTACATTTATAGCAGTTTGAATCAGAAAGCCTTGGAGCTCAACGTTGACATGGTGTTTGAGGATGTTGATTAGGAACCATTTTAAGGTAGGGCTAAGTCAATGATGCCTAACATACAGTAGGATCTTAGGCACTGATAACTGTAGACTTTTATTACTTGGTTTCAGCAACATGATAAAACCCAGAAAAACTCTAGATTTAGAAAATAAGCATTTCAGATGGGACTGATCTCCCAGTCAAGGTTAGGGATCTCAGGACTGATCAACACTCATAAAACTCAGCTCTTGATCATGGCTGGATCACAAGATGTGGTACAAACTCAGAATTAATAAGTGTTCCAGTTTTAGAAACTACACACTATGGATGGGGATGTTGGTCCAGCTGAAGGTAGGATGCTAGGGGTAGGTTTACTCCTCAAAGTTATAGAAAGAACTGATGACTGGATAGTTATAATAACAGGGCAGCAGAAACACTAGAATAGCAGAGCTGCAGGGTTCGAGATTCTGTGACACTAGATGGTACAGTGTCCTAGAGATCTCCAGAAGCAACAGTGATGAAGAACAGAGTTTCAAATCTTTCTGAAAATAGTATGTTGCAGAACAGTTAAAAAAAAAAAAAAAAAAAAAAAAACTCACCTATGACCTTGGTTTGTCCCTAGGTATCTCGCCTCACTGCCTCTCATAGCCATGACTTAACAAAAAAAAAAAAAAAAAAAAAAAAACATGTCACAATATAAATGTGAAGGTATTTGATTGAAATTGAGTTTAAAATTCGACATATAAGTAATCTAAAATGTTACTAATACAATAATTAGCCGGCCACAAGACCCAAAAGCAACTATTCTGTGGAAATGCGCATCTAGTAAAATGGCCTTTTGGAGTAGAAAGGAAAGAAGCATTCTTTTTGCCCATCTCTCTCTCTCTCTCTCTCTCTCTCTCTCTCTCTCTCTCTCTCTCTCTCTCTCTCTCTCTCTCTCTCTCAATCCATGAACTCAAACCCCCTCTCGCCTCTCTTTATCTGTATATAACGCTCTCTCTAAGATGAGGAAAAATCACCAGTGATTTCGATTTGTGATGGTTCCTCAGAATGGCAATATTGCTTTTATTGATTTTGCTCCCAAAGAAGAAAAAAAATCCTTTTTGTTGATCACAATCTATCAAAGGGAAAGTCTACACAATGACTGAGAGACTCAGAAGAACAATTTTATTTGGTTACCACGATGACATGGAGCACATTTTCTGGGTGAGGATTGTGATCCTGTTATACTTTACAAGGACCCTGAATTCTTCCTTCCAAACCCATTTCTGAGTCGTTTTTGATTCAGAAATACTTCCTAGTTCCTACGCCTTGTTATCGAATGCAATATTATCCCAAAGACAATACTCCCCGAGAGCAGAAACACCCAAAAACAGCGTCAGTGGGGAAACACTTCCACGAAGCAGAATTGCAGCCAACCGTGCCCTAAGCTACCATAACCCTTTCTGAATGCTACATGCAAGTTGAGGAATACCAATATGCATATTGCAGTTTACAAACTGGGCCATTCTAGCCCGCACAAGAGCCTCCACTTGAAGATGCCGGGAAGAGCTTCAAAGCATTGCCCCCAAGTGGAGCATTTTCTAGTCCCCTACCCATGCAAAATTAGAGAAAGACTCCTCTACTATTTTCAATGTGTGCCCAATGCCTTTTTTTTTTTTTTGAAGGAAAAAAATCCACACATTATATAAGACAAGTCAATACATCACAAAGACAAAAGCATCAAAAGGAGATACCATTAATAGTTGTAGTAGCCAATCACCAAAATAAATAAATTAATTAATTAATTAAAAAAAAAAATCTAACAAATTTATAGTTCAAACTAGTACTCTTCACAATGATGAAATAAACATTTAAACATAAATCCCAAAGAGTGGCTAGTTGCGTTTAACGCGCCAGTCTTTATACAACATTGAAGAAATGATTAAAACAAAATAGAAAATAAAGGAGAATAACATGGAAGAACAACTATATTAGATTGTGCTAAGAGAGATATGAAACTGAAAAAAGGAGAGAGGAACTACAGACATGATTAAGCAGCCCCCTCCCTCTCCTCATCCTCCTTTTCATCTGTTTAGTGTGGTAGAGCAACTTCCCACTACTCTTTTTTACTTTTTCTTTTAGAAGTAGATAGCCTTTCATTTCATTAATCATAACACGGGGTAATACATCAACAGAGCTGGACTAAACTCTCATACATATGACTTTGTATCCTACAACTGATTCTAAGTAGCCAATAGACCTTTATTTCATGTTTAGAGGCAAGGAATTAGTCCTTTTCAAAGTTGAGTCACAGACTATATAACATGAATACTTGGTGAGTAGTACTATACTCAAAGCTTGTAAACAACATCCTCCTACCCAATACTCAACATGTAATCATAACTATCTTTCCAACACCATAAGAACTCAAAATCTGTTGAATGATGTCAAAGAACAGTATTATCTAACACTTTTTATTAGAGTCGGATGGTATTAGGATAAAAGGTTGGCCAAGACAACCTACCAAAATACCTACAAAAAGCAAGAGCCCACCCACATTATCCAACACTCCTTTATGATTTCAACCATATTCTATCAACATTTAATTTTGTTTCAATGTGCATTTCTCTCTTCTGCAAATGTTTCCAAATTCTATAACAAGAGAAGCTAAAAGACCAAAGAATTCAATACGGAGTACAGATGCAATGCTTGCAGGTTGGGCAGATATTTCTTGTGAAGAATTTGACAGCTCATTTCAGATTTTTTTTAATATATTGTCTTCATAAAAAAACCAAATTTATTGACCACATTGAGTTAGGAAGACTGCAGTTGTTCCTCTTATCAAGAGAAGAAAGAAAATGTTTTATTCAAGTCAGTGTTCTAGGATGAGAAAAATTCAAAGTGAGATCATGGAACAGAATTTTAGATTTGGATCTAGCATCGAAGTTGAGAAGAAAGAAACAAAATTTTGCAGCATAAACAATCTGTACAATGTAGCAAGAAAGATCAATAAATTGATAGATAAGAAAGATAATTTATTGAAGTACTCTAAATACCCACAAAGATGCATCTCTAGATACTTTGAAGCTCATACACCCCAATGCATGCTTATGCAGCTATTTTCAGCATCTATAAACTCTTTCACAAGATTGCTCATCTTATTTATGCTTCCCAAGCCTAAGGAACTGCACTGTTTAAGTACTGTATCAAAGAAGTGAATACATAGGTAGATATTCCTTTGAATTCATTGGGGCAACTGAGAGAGAACGCAACCAAAATAAAAATTATAAAGTTATTAAGTGGCCAGGATATTCTAGGAGTTGATATGTTAATACCCATGCTTAGCCTTGCCAACAAAATTCAAGACAAAAGGTTGCTAAACAACTGGAAACTACAAATAGATCATGGAGTAAATTAAACACCACTACTATTCTGAACAAGATGTAGCGGCAGACGGTACTGAAAGCACAAGATAAACACAATCAGTCAAAGAAAATAAAAAAAGATGTGATAACCACACAAACCATAAAATGCATTGAACAGTAAAGGACATGAAGAGATGTCATATAGCTAGCTGTATGTTTTTAAAAGAAAACTCAAACAAAAAGAAACAAGAATTCAATGATGTAAATAAAAGGGCATGCTACATCACACGAATATAGCAAAACTAGTGAAATATCCAACAGTAACACCTTAATTGAAGAACATGAAGCAATATAGCCTGTTCCATACCTCCAAAACAAAATCATTCATCAACAAGTAACTGAAAATCAAAACTTACAAATGAAAGAAAAGAAAAAGAAACGACAAAAGCCAAAATAAAAAGAAAATAAAGAACCAGAGGCGAACCAACAACAATTGATTCTCAGATCTAGGAGTTAACCGGAGAGGAAAATGGAAGAAACTCATTGCAATGGCTAAACCGAATATCACTAACACTCAACACCAGCTTCAGCAGCCCTTCGAGGCTTGCTCTTTCGCCTATTCCCATTCTGTCTAAAACCATTGGACTTGATCGAGATATCAGTACTTGATCTGGTCCCGGTGCCATCCTCCTCTTTGACAGAATCAATATTCTCTTTTGCCTGTGAATGCCTCTTCCTCTTCTTTCCATTCTCTGCCACTGATGGACCTTTCATTTCTTTATTTGAGGTATCTGATTTGGCATTCTTCCCATCATCCTCTTCTATCTTCTCAATGTCTTCTTCATCTATCTCATCCTTTAGTGGTTTTTGTGGCCTTCCCCTTCTCTTGTATGCAGGAACTGATTCCTCCCCACCACTACCAGGATCCTCATGACTGGTAACAACAGTCAGCTTCTTCCCCTTCCCTCTGCCTCTACCCATAATATCCCCTAATGCTCCAAAATAAAAGCTCAAACAATTAAAGATGATTTCTGCAACAACAAAAATGGTTCCCAAGGCCTCAGTGAAAGAGAGTCGTATATTAAAAGAATTTTAACAACACCATGCAGACCACACAACATATAAGACATCCTTCCTGAACACAAGATTCACCATTTACAATACAGCTACTGGGGGATGTAGGATCATATCATATCCTGCAGCAGAAATTAGGAGAGAAAAGAAGAAAAGAGCAGGGAAGAAGCAATCAGTTCGAAGTTGAAAACCCCCACATGTGTCACCAGATAAAATTTATCTTTAACTGAACAATATCCAAAGAACCATCTAAATGACCTAATCAAAAACATTCTCAAAATCAAACATGTATGGGCAAAAAGCATAAAACTTTGTGTTAATTTATCTGAACAGATTCGAAAGTAGGGCAAGAAAATAGTTAGGAAAGCAATTCCGTAATCTAAGCGCTTCCCAGAAACATCTCCGATCCCCAACATAGCTTGAAAAGCGCAATAGGAACAACAAAAGGAGCAGAGGAGGACGGCAAGCAGAAAAAATATCAATAATTACACTAATTGTTGCAGAACACCATCCCCTTTCTTCCAAATAAGAAAAGAACCTTGGCAGAATATCTCGTAAAAGTTCACTGAATCGCAATGCATACCAAAAACAGAGAAAGATATCAACTTTAGCAACAATATGACTACAAATCCAAGCTGCATAGCTAATTTCACTTTCAAAAGTTTCATAGAAAGAGGGGGATATTGAATAAATAAAATCGATATGAACTTGAACTGCCCGCTGGAACCAAAGCAATTAACTTCAGAAACCCAAATATCCCTTTGCGAAAAGGATAACTATCACAGATTTACGAAAGGAACAAATAAAAACAAAACATCCGCTCTCATGTGGAAATGGATGAAAAATGAGCAAGAACTAAGAAATGAAACGGACCTTGTAGAAAACTGGGCTTCTCTCCATCTCCCGCATAAAACCCTGTTTTTCTGAATCTGTTGGAGATAGGACACAGAGTAACAATACCCCAAAACCCAGAAGTGTCAGTTTGTATTGATGGCTATAACAGTAGACGGAGAGGAGTTGGATTTAATGGAGAAAATATGATCAGAACAATGAGAACCCAGATCAGAGAAAGCGAAAAACTATTCAGAAATACGCTTAGAGTCGAAAAGGTTGCTCTCTACCATCTGGGTTGAAGAGCAACCCACATAGCAAAGAAACGGAGAAGAGAAGACTGGGAAGGGGAAGAGAGAGAGAGAGAGAGAGAGAGAGAGAGAGACGATGAGATATTTGTTTATTGGCTATTTAATAAAAAAAAAATTTGAAAAAAAATGAATATTAATTTATTTTGGTGACCATTTTCATCAGGGACTGAAATGAAATTTCATACAGATGAGGAATTTCTTCTTGATATTTGACTCTACCTTTTATATATATATATATATATATATCATGTATAAGTATGTATTATATGTATATTTTATTAATGGGAGAGGTTTTTCTGGTCCATGCCTTCTATTGAGGGGGAAAAAAAAGAAAAAAATTGGAGAGTAAGGATGAGGATGGGATCAGAAGATAGGGGTGCTTCAGGAACTTTGTCCAATATGCGGAAGAGAGTTTAGACATGGTTTTAGACTTTTAGGTATCAAGTTGTAGTTAATATTAATACTTGATTGATACTGTATCAATGGCATGAAAATAAGGGAAGGTAAAATGAAAAAAAAAAATTGCCATATTGGTATTTTTGACGGCAAAACAATTTGATCCTACCCGATATAGCCATTGGCGACTGATATTGTGCACTAAAACCCTGAGTTCATGCCACCATATTTCATCTCTAATTGGTAGATCGGAAAAACTCTGGCCTTTTATTTGAAATTCATAATTTTTTGTAAAGTGAGGGGGCACTTGTATACTTGACCAAGATGGGTCATTTCTTGGGAAATAAATTATGAGTATGAGGGCATTTTGGAAGGTTGGAGTTCTATTCCATTTACATGGTTTACGCTTCAAACTTTATTTATTTTTTGATACTCAAGATGTCCGGATCTTGGACCCGACTAATCCCTGTGATCACTGTGATATCGCTTACACAGGACCGGATTAGTCCAAGACAAAAACTCTTGTGCGGTGGCCCCAAGAAGTTAGGTACAATGATAAAGGTTTGATCACAGGACCTTACTTCCTGAGGCAAAGTACCGTGTCCCCTCCAAGCCAACCGTGCTTTAAACTATAGATTTCCTTAGTTTTACCATCAATTAGTAAACCTTTGACCTTTTTTGTGTATGAAATGTATATAAACATTGGGAAAGAGATTGCTACAACTCCGAAAGGTGGGAAATTGAATCATCCAAAAAGGGATTTTAACGAGTAAGAGAATGTAGAGTCCACAGGTCGGATATGAGAAGATGTACAGAGTAAAGAGAATGTAGAGTCCACAGGTCAGATATGAGAAGATGTGCACATGAATCTACATACTGACTTCATGGCAATTCCTTTCCCATAAACATTTATATGGCATGCCATTGACTGCATAAAGCTTAATAAGAAGGAGGGTTTTGTTCAAATTTCAAAAAAAAAAAAAAGTGTGCCTAAAGCTTAATAAGGTGGGGTTATTTTCAAATTTCAAATCCCAACTCCTACACGATTTTATTGATGAGGGGAAATATTAAGATTCAAGGGTGTTTGATGTTGTGTAACATAGTTGGATAGAAGAGAGTAAATTTGAGATCAATGATAAGCTAAGACCGTTGGATCCTCCCAATCAACCTTGTGAAATTATGCAAATCTAGATCCAATGGTTGGATACTTAAGCTCTGCCCTAATCCATATAATTCGAAATTCAAACAAATTTGAAATTTGGAATTAGGTTATTAAAGTTAAAAGAAATATCTTGTACTGTTGTACAGTCCTCGACTCTTGTCGGGTCGGAATTAGGGGTATGCGAAGTGTGAACCACATGCATGAATCGGGTTAATATGGGCCAGTAGGTCTTGTACTGTTGGTCATTGCCGGGTAGGAATTAGGGGGTATGTGAATCACATGGATCAATCGGGTATGTATGGGCCGGTACGCCCGCTATTGGTGAAACCCTTTTTGTCATTGTTATTATAATGTGACCATTGTTAGCAA
This sequence comes from Macadamia integrifolia, assembly GCF_013358625.1. Lineage (NCBI taxonomy): Eukaryota > Viridiplantae > Streptophyta > Magnoliopsida > Proteales > Proteaceae > Macadamia > Macadamia integrifolia. The sequence continues at coordinate 2,522,116 of NC_056565.1, read as the reverse complement.
AAAGGGCATGACAAAAAAAAAAGAAAAGAAACGGATGGTATGGGTTTTAAACAGTAAAATTTTTCGAATGATACGGTCAAATAAAAGAAAGAAAAAAAAAAGAATGGTAAAAGTCGGAAAACAGACGGTACGAGTTTTAAACGTATAGATTTCAAACAAACGGTAGTATACTCATATAAATTAAAGAATTATTATATGAACATTTGCATCTAGTGTTCAAAACAACTATCATATCTAATATTAATGCCTATACATCCCATGTCTCATTATAAGTTTTAAGACATATCATTGAATATCATCCAACACCAATTCTAAATTCATACACCACACATGCCCAAAGTCTTATTGAGTAATGTGACTACGTTATGGTATTGTTCATTGTTGTCAACATAGTCAACACACTTTGGAAGTGATATACGTTCAATTAGAGTTAGGAGTCATCATTTTAGAAATATTTTTCAGCAAATATGTCAGTTTATAGCTCAATTTCGGGGTCTGTGAATTGAATTCGAGTTGAAGGTAATACCATGAGAAATATAGTCCAATACATTACCTTCAAGTTGGTGAAAGAATTAGGTTGATCGGAGCTCGGGAAAGAGATATATGATCAATTAAATAGACATTGTGTTCAAAAATCAAGTCTTAAAAAACACCATAAAAAGGGGAACGTGTTTTAAACGTATTTAGAATGGGAATACTTGAAGTTTGCTGTTTTTTTAAGTATATTTGGGAAGCATGCAGTAAAACATGTTTTAAACATTAAAAAACAGAAACGCATTTTTACTAACAGTGAATGTGACAAGGATCAGTGATGTTGGTATCTATGGCGAGTAAAATGGTAAAAAAGAAAATTTGATTTGTGATTCAAATTTGAGGGCTTAATGATCTGATTAGGTTTTCCGATCTTGGTATCGATATATATATAAATTAAAAGGAAAAAGATAGACATATTAACTCATCCTTAATGTACTTTTGTCCTATTATATATATATATATTTTCTTGCTTTCCAAACATAGCCATGCATTGCAAGACCTCACCAATCCCAAGTCCCCTTAAATGTATGTAGACTTGCCTTGCCTGAGGTCAGGCTAGGATTTTCAGACTCGACCTAGTCTTACCAATCTCATCTTAGCCTAGCCTAACCCTGAATAACCTTAGCTGCCCTATTTTTGCCATTTTATGTTGTTTTTGTTTTTGTTTTGTTTTGTTTTTTGTTTTTTGTTTTTTTTTTTTTTTTTTTTTTTTTTTTTTTTTTTTTTTTTTTTTTTTTTTTTTTTTTTGTTTTTTTGTTTTTTGTTTTTTTTTGTTTTTTTTAATTAATATGAAAATTTTTTATTTTACCTTTAAAATACGGTTACGCTTTTAAACGTCGATTTTCTAGCCATTTTCATTTTTTCCCGTATTGTATAGTAGCATATGGGAAAACATGTTTTAAATGTACAAAAACGGAAAATGCGTTTTTGCTAACAGTGATCCTATCTACATAATGTATAATCCATATGTATATCTTTATTAGGATAGTGATAGATAGCAGTGTCAATCGGTCGGTCGGTTCGGTTCGATTTCAGTCGAGTTGAATTGGTTTCGATCCAAGAATGAGGGTGACCAAAACCAATCCGTTATGGAACTTCGATTTTCGTCCAATTTCAATTAGGTTTATTTCGATTTTTTAACATTAAGTTAATACCGGTTTAGATCGATTTATTATTGGGTTTGAACCATAATGAAATCTTACATTCATAACTTATAGTGACAAGATTTGACAAAAAAACACCTTAAATTTATGATTAAATCATGGTTTATCGTTGTAAGGGAAGATAACTTATATTGAAACTAATGGATAATAAATTACTAAGAAGATAACTAATATTGAAATCATAAAATGAACCCTATTATCCATCATTTAACTATCCTGACTAGTTTCGTATAGTGAACAAGGAAATCAAGGGAAGAATTATTACAATTTATAAATCAATTTCTCTATTCATAATCTAATATTCAATTATTTGTAACAATCCCCCTTACAATAAAAATAAAATTCTCACTATTATTGTAAAGAGTGGATGGTCAATTCACCAATTTATAATCTCATAATCATTGATTTTTTTATCGGTTTTAATTGGTTTGGTTTCAGTTTGGTTATTGGTCAATTCGGTTGGACCGATTTTCAGTTGGTCCCAACATACCTCAGTCCAAAATCAATCCGATAAGGATCGGTTTGATTTGATTTGGGTTTTATCGATCAATTTTATCAATTCGGGCAAGGTTTTGACAGCCCTAGTGAGAGAGTGGACTTTGACTGATACTTTTCAAAATGACGGATGTATGAAAAAGAGTTACAACATTGTGGGTGACGGAAAATTATATCCATATAGGGTCCTAAATATTCTATCCTAAATATACGAACTTGATATGCCATTGCCCCCAATTAGGGTTGCCAACATATAAGCTGAATCGGAAAAACTGATCCGAACCACCTAGATTAGTCTGATCCAAATAGAGTCAAGCTCTTATTGGGTTGGTTTCGATGTGTGTTTTTCAAATTATTTGATTTTGGCTCAGTTCATTCTAAATTGATAGCTCACCTATTAATCTAGTAACTAAAACTGAAACATAGAATAGAGCCAAACCGAACCAGCGAACTAAACCCTAAGGAGACTTACTCCTAAACCTAAATATATAAATCATAAAATTCCTAATTCCCAAATCCCAAATCCCAAATCCTTATTCTTCTCTATTCATAACCCCAATGACATCTCTCTCTCTCTCTCTCTCTCTCTCTCTCTCTCTCTCTCTCATCTCTGGCTCTCTTTTCCCTTAGATTGGCTTGGAGTGAGGGTGGATGGCACTCATTCTTCTTGCAGATAGTAGCAAGTAGCAACAGTGCATAGGTGTGCCTAGTGGGAGTCGAACTTAGGACATCCAAGTTTACGGCTTGTACCAAATTCGTTGTTCACCAACTGCGCTATCCCCTTGGGTACTCTCATAGAGAGGTTCTCAGCTTCAAAGCTTTGCTTGGCTTAGTGGTAGTTTTTAGATCCCTTGCAGCTTACGAACCTCTTAGTGGTTAATGATTTATTAAAAGGGTTGATGCAAGACATAAAACTATTAAACCAAAAAATTCATAGCTTTCTTTGGTACTTAAAGGAACACATGCCGTTCTTCTTTATTATTAAAAAAAAAAAAATGTGGGCAATTTGGGTTGATACCGGTTTCATATCATGTTAAAAAATCGAACCAAAATGTATCTAACCAAATAATTCAAATCAGTATCAAATCGAATCCAAATCGCACCGAAGTCAGAACCAAACTAAAATTGAAAAATCCTTATTGGATCGGTTTTGATTAGTGTAAAATACACACCAAAATAAAGTCAAACCGGCCCATTGACACCCGTAGCTCCCAATACCTTATACGGACAACATCTGAGCCCTATTCGTGAATGAAAAATTGCCTCCTACCTACAATGGATGGGCGTATAAGAAATGTTTCTTTATAAGGGGCATTTTCCCTTTGCCCATGGTGAAAGATAGAATTCCTTCGTCATGGAGTGTCGATGATGATGGAATGGATATGGGGAACGATGAAAGGAAATTTCTTTTTCAAAATAGTTTCACAACGATTCATTAGTAAAGGTTTTTTGAAAGGGGTAGGGGGGATGGGGGATGGGGGAGGGGGGAGGGGGGTTAGTGGAGAAAATGACAACTAGATGTGTGATGATGTATGATGGAGGAACTTTCTCCTTGTTTAAATTATAGCAGAAGTCTTGTACATGGCAATAAATGGTGCATGGTTTGCACATAAGATCTTGAATGGCGATAAAGTTCCATCAAAATGACAATGCAACCTCTCTATCTGACGAATCTTCTTCTGTGCATCAATTCTCAATCCTTTCTCAAATTATAAAAATGAAAGTGTTTTCTGTCTAAGAGAGTACACTAAGGGCCTGTTTGATAACGTTTCTAGAAACGTGTTTCTGTGTTTTTCTATTTCCAGAAGCAAAGAAACGACATTAAAACCGTTTGATAAAAGTGTTCAGCTCCACTTGTTTCTTGAAACATAAATTGAAATTTATAACAATTTATATTTCAAGAAACATGAATAACGAAACAAGTTTCACCTATTTCGCCCGTTTCTCAAAACAAAAATGGGGCAAATATTACAACTCATCCCCGATAAAATAGACCCCCTTCCCTCTCTTCCCTGTTGAAGCTTCACCATTTCACCATAGTACCTGAAGGAGCTCTGCTAGATTCTCCTGCGAAGAAGGAACCCTTCAGCGGAATAGGGCCTCGTCACCCTCGTGAACAGTATGGAACCTTCCCCTTCTTTATCCCTGTGAACCCTAGGGTTTACTCTCTACTTTTCATCCAGAAGGAGCTCTGCTAGATTCACCTGCAAAGAAGGAAACCTATGGCAGAATAGGGCCTCCTCAGCCTCGTGAACAATACGAATCCTTCCCCATCTTCATCCTCATGAACCCTAGGGTTTACTCTCTACTTTTCATCCTCGTGAACCTATACGATAGATTCACTTCATTGTTGCAGAGATTCATCCAGATTCATCGATAAGTCACCTTCAGAGATAAAGGCCGGTTTTCCCCTCTAATCTGAAGAGTATACAAACTTGTATTCTCTCTTTGAAGGTCCGACTGCTCCTCCCAAACCGATTTCTCACATCTGCTCGGTAAGAACTGAGGTCCCCCCAATTTTTCTTTAAACCCTATAACAATTCGTCCCTCATCAGCGGATAGCAACTTGGCTCCAACGTTTCTGAAGCTTCAATTCCATAGGAACTACACATTCTGCCGTTCGGTTGAAAGGGAGGAATCAAACGTTGCCTTCCAGGTAACATTTGAGATTTTTCTCTTGATAGTAGAGGATTTCGGATGGACATTCATGAAACTTTTTCCTAATTTTCACATCCACCATGCTACAGGTTTGTTCTGTAGATGAATTCCACAGAAAGGGGGTTCTATTTTTTTAGTTCTTTTGAATTCTGAAATTCCCATATCCATTTCAAAAATATCATTTCTATTCCTTGTTGTTTGTATAGTAGATTAAGAAATATATTCATTTGTTTTTGATGTTGTTCATGTGAATGGATTGTCTTTCTACCTACAATATGGCTCATTTTACTGCAAGTACCTATATTTCCTTAATTGTTTTATAATCTCCCAGCTTTACATATAATAAAGTTGAAGTGGATAAATTGGGTGATAGTAGAAGAGATCTAACTTTTTTTTTTTAGAGAAGTAATGAGAAGAGAAGAAAGTCCAGGGAGGGACAAAGGGGAGCTTTGGTGCCCTTTTGTTGTTGTTCTTCTTCTTCAACCTCTGTGGGTTTGGAAGGGGAGGGCAAGGATAGGAAATTATTGGTCAGTAAAGAGCAGTTTGGCTATTTGGTTTGTGAGTTTGGGTGGAAGGTTACTTCATTGCAATGTTCCAGTTAGAGGACATCATTGGTTTATTATTTGAATTCTTCAAGGTCACACTTATCTTTGTGCCTTCACACTCTCCCCTTACAAAAGACAAGCTAATATCTTTTTCCTTTGTTATTATTCGAGTTTAACTTTATTTTGTAATTTTTTTTTAGGAAAAGGTTGGGTATGCCGCCGATATCAAGTATACTAGCACCCATTGTGTCTATCTCTCTCTTCCCTTTTTCTGAAATGACCCCCATATCCTTCCTGAATGATACTCCGTCATGTGTTCCTATTGGTGCTATCCATTAACATACTTGATATCGGTGGTATACCTATCCCTCTCTCATTTTTTTTTTACTAAGTATTATGTGTATCTTATTTGGGTCGATTTCTCTCCATAATATAGCCTAATATATGTAGGTATATTTCTCACATGGAATTTTCCCAACCTTGAATATACTAGATGCAGAAAAAGTATCTAAAAAAGTGAATGCGTGCAGTATATGTTTACATTATATTTATGCTGAAATTTCATATGCAAGCCATATTTTTTATTTCCTGAATCTAACTTCTTCATATTGGTTAGTGTTTGTCCTTAAATTTCAGAATTTCCCAATCATGGTCATAGCAGAAGTTTTCAATTGCATCCCTCTCTGTGACATTCGCATCCCATCTCTTGTAGCTAATATCTGTGCACTTCATAAAAAATAGTAAGTGCAAATTAAACAACCTACTGAGTGTCATTGTTTAGAAATATGTTTTTTAGTTTCAAATTTTGAACTATCTATTGATTACTGGATTCCCCATCTTTCTCATGTCCCCTTTATTAGATAAGCACCATTTCTGAATTTAGAAGAAGAAAGGGCCTTTTTTTTTCTCTCTTTGGCTCAATATTTTTATTCCTATTTCTTTGAATTTTTTTTTCCATGTTCTTGTCTGTGTTTGAATATGTTACCTAAATCAATTATGCATGTTCAGAGATATGAGATCTCCAAGAACCCCAACCCCCAAAAGTACTACTATAATCTGGAATGAAGCAGAACTAAGATCATTCATCAATCACATGGTTGAGAATGTCTGAAAATGTTTGAAAACAAACTCAACATTCACAAAGGTTGGTTGGGACAACATTACAAAAGGGCTTGAAGCCGAATTCAAAAGGCCCTTTGCGAAGCAGCAACTGCGTAACAAGATGAATAAGTTACGCAATGAGTAAAATAACTTTAGGGCTTTGTTAAAAACAACTAGTTTCGGATGGGATGCAAATGCTCGGACTGCCACAGTTGATGATTCAGTGTGGGAATCTGCTATTCATGTATGACCATAGTTAGCAAATTCGGATTCGGGAATTATTCGGACGATTAATTTAAGGATTCGGTCAAAAAAGCGGTCAAAAAAGCGGTCAAAAAAGCTTACTGGGTTTTTTTTTTTTTTTTTTGGTTTTTTTTTTTTTAAATAATGGTTAAATGGACCGAATAATTCGGTTTAATTCGGATTCGGTCCGAATTATTCGCGATTTATATTCACTTTTGAAAAAATCGTGAATTTTAAAGAATTTTATTTTTAATTCGGATTCGGTCCGAATTTTTGATAAAATTCGGAAAAATTCGGTTCGGCCGAACAATTCGTGAATTATTCGGCCAAATTGATAACACTGGGTATGACATAATCTTTGGTTTATAGAATGGATTTTTATTCACTTTTTGAACAAAATGTGATGATTAATTGAAAAAATTTTGAATTTCAGAGAAACAAAGATTGGGCAAAGTATAGAAGAAATGGACTCCCATTGGTGGCCAGAGTTGTTAGAGATCTTCTCCGACGCTAGTGCCTATGGGGATAAAGGTCTATTATAGGCAACTACTGTAACTCCTACGTCCACTAACTCTGAAATTGATGATGATTTACATGACATTGATAATGATGACAATGATGCTTGTATTGGGACACCCAAGGGGTCAACTCCTCTGAAGTGGTGACTTGATAAGACTCCTACGGATCGTAGGAGGAAAAGCCAGACACGGACCCTCATGAACTTCGTTGAGGACTTTAGAACATTTGTCCTATGGAAGATGGAAAAAGGATCCACCTCTACCACCTCAGCAGTTATCCGACCTCCTAACCTTATTGTTGATCGACCATATAGCATGATGAGCTGTTAGAAGCTACTGGACAGTTTAGAGGATATCCCGACGGATTTTGTATGTGTTGGTGTAGCGTAAGATACACAGTGACCCTAGATGGTGCATGTCTTTTGTTGGAGTGAGACCTGACAGGAGGTTATGGATACTACATGGTCTGAAGGAGTGAAAGTAACAGATTTTGAAATGAATGGTTTTAAGGGAGAATAAATGACTTGTTAGTTTGTTTGGATTTTATATGCCTCGTACTGACTGACAGACTTATTATGTTTTGCCTACTATGAATGATGTTGATGTTTGACTTATGTTGCTTTGTTATAATTTGATTGCATGTGCTTCAGACTTATAGTAGTGCACATGACTGTTTAGGATTGTTAAATATCATGCTTTTTAGCTTAGTATGTGTTTCTTTGTAGCTTTGGGATATAGGATCGTATTAATTTCACTATATTAACAGGAAAGTAAGTCAATTATTATTATTTTTGGATGGATTGTTACTTGTTAGTAGGTTTGAAAAAAATTTAAGATATGGATATTACATATGGACAATTAAGCTAATGCTTATAGAGCCTTGTAGGCAGGTTTAGGGAAGTGTTATTTTTTCTTCATCTAAACAATCAATGCTATTGGATGGTACATTTATGGACTCTATTCCTTTACATATTGAATGTGTATATTAATACAGGGATGTCAAATCAATTTGCAACCGACATCATAGGGTCATCGTCAGACGATGATGACATGGTTATAGTACACCAATTCCAAAACATGCTCAGTATGTATAGGATGAGAGAACCTCTGAATGATAGTAGTTACATAGGACCTGTTAGGGTAGCTGAGGTTCTTGCAGGCCATGTTGACGTGTGTTGAGTTTAGACTTGAGAGACATGTGTTTCTCAACCTGTGAGACCGATTGGTATATAGAGGCTAGTTAGAGGACAACCGTTTCATTCGAGTAGATGAGCAGCTAGCAATGTTCCTTATGATAGTAGGTCAAGGTTTGAGTAATAGACAAATGCAACGATGATTCAATCGTTCAGGATAGATGATTAGTGTTGTATTCCACACGGTGTTGCAAGCAATGCTAAATTTGTCTCTTGATATAATCAGGCCACCAAATTTTGATGTGGTACCTCCTGAGATAGCCAACAATCCAAAGTACTATCCATATTTCAAGATAACTGCGACTTTTGATGATGATTAATTTATTTGACATTTCTAATGAAATATCAATGCAATTTACACAATTATATGGACTAACCTATGTTGAATGAAAAATTTGATTGCATTGGTGCTATTGATGGCACCCACATAAGTGCCATCATACCTAGGTCGAAAGAGACACGTTATTGTAATCGAAAGGGTATGATCACATAGAATGTTATGTGTGCATGTTCATTCGGTATGTGATTTACATTTGTGTATACAGGTTGGGAGGGTAGTGCACACAATGCAAGGGTCTTGGAGGCAGCAAAAACCAATGATACCTTAGGATTTCCACATCCACCACCAGGTATAAATGTATTATGAACTTATGTGTTGTCCTTCTGCACATAGTAGACAGGGAATATAGATCTAATCCCATAAATGTTTCCATAGTAATTGAAGTCAAATATTATGTTATTGACTTGGGCTGCGCTAATCAACTAGGGTACTTAGTGCCATTCCGAGGACAAAGGTATCACTTATAAGATTATGGTGAAGGTAGACCTGGGCCAAGAACAGTTAAGGAATTGTTCAATCACTGACACTCGTCACCGTGGAATGTTATTGAGAGAACATTCGGTGTCTTGAAAAATAGATTCCATATATTAAAAAGTATGAAGGCATACGATATTGAAGATCAGTCAAGAATTGTGGTCGTTTGTTGTGGGATCCACAATTACATTAAGGAACAAGCAATTCAAGATCAGTTGTTTAATGAGCTTGGAAGCGAACAACAAATTGTCGACCCTATGAATCCTGATACTCATGCGTACCATGCTTTAGCATCTGATGTCTCTCAGAGACGATCTGCGAGACAAATGTCCATAGTGTGCCTTAATATAGCCAACCAATTGGAAATTTCAAGGAGAATGGCTACGATTTTGTTAGATCGATCTTGAATGTTTGCTGATCACATTCATTATGTATTAAAAGGTTGACACAAAAATTAGGGCACCTATTTTCTTTGAATGTATGTAGGGGGTATTAGTAAAAATGCTTTTGTTAGCTTCACACAGTTTACATTGGTATGACTTGTAATCTTTGTACTGTACAGATGTCTTCCACTGACATTGTAATGGCAAGGTGTGACTACTGTAATCATTTGTGCTATAAGTTCACAACGAAAAATAGGCCTAATAAAGGAAGATCGTACTTTAAATGTCCAAGGCATAATAAATATTTTTTGTGGGTAGATGAATTTCACTTATGTGATTATGGCGAGGGACAGTGTAAGGTACACGTCGCGAAGACAACAACGAACTTTAATCGTCATTTCTGGTGTTGTCCTAAATCCAATGGGGTATAGTTATTGTTTTTTATTTTTTGAAAGTACTATTTGACCTATATTATTTGAATACATTTTGCAATTAAGTTGATGAGTAATTGCAGCCCCATGATCGAGGATATAGAGACAGTAATTCGACAAGTGCACAGTCTTTCTGATTGTGGAACAAGCAATTCAATGATTAGAGCTCAATCTTCTCCATCAGCACCTTCCTCTGATTTTATGAAAGGTTACTTGAAAAGAGTAATCAAAGGCAAAGAGGAGAAGTCTAGAGTATTGAAAAACGAAATGGATGTGTCTAAGGAAAAGTAAAGGATATATACCGATATCCTAGAGGCCATTAATAATATGGACATAAATAAAGGTAGTAGTTAGAGGGTAATGACCAACTATTGGGAACTTGTAAGACAGTTGGCATACCCGGAATATTTGCATTTTAATCTACTATTATTGGTTGACATTTCATGTTTTGTAAAATTATGATGTAAATTTGAAATAAGGAAATTGGTGGTTGGGTGGTTTGTCTAGGTCAAATAAAGGGTAATGAGTTTCTATGGAAAGTAACAAAAGTGGAATTATTTTCATTAAAATAAACATCATATTCTATCAAAAACGTTCCCAGAAACAAAATTTGTCAAACACCTTCTTACCCTTTTCTGTTTTCAGAAACAAGAATTATCAAACACATTTCTTACCTGTTTCTGTTTCAAAAAACAACAATTTATGTTTCTGCTGTTTCTTGAAACAGAAACGGCGGAAACATTATTAAACGAGCCCTAAGTAAGAAACACTCAATTAAGGCCTACCTTCGGTATAATTAAAAGGGGTTGGAAGTCATTACACGGGGAAGGAGAGAGATAAACACATCTGCTTGGAGGTGTAGGGTACACCTCTAATAAATATGGTCTCATAATCCCATTATGAAAATAGGGTATGATGCCTTTAAACTATGGAAAGAGGAACGCTAACAGTCTAACATCCCCATTGCCCACACAAGTCCCTGTTTTTAAGCGACATTGGCATCTTTTCACAACCCCCTAAAATCCTTTCTCCCTTAAACTATAAATACTGAATAAGGACTCGTATGCCCTTGTGCGGACCTAAAGTACCATGTTCTCCAATAATTACCACTGGGGATGAATTTAGGTTGGGTGAAAATTTTCCATCTACCTAGATTCTCAAGTTCCTATCCTCACTCCTTAAATTTCAGTTTAATCCAAATAAATGGCAAAAAGTTAATAAAAATTACACTATAAAGGGACTTCAATGGGATGCATCGATTTCCATGGATACATATAAGGGTGTTAATTGGTTCGGTTTTGATTTAAATGGTTAGGTTCGGTTTGGTTTACATATATTTTGGCTGAAACTATAACAACATCATTTACTAAACGGTTGCACTTTCTGAAACGACAATCATTTAATAAACGGTTTCGGTTTCCATGATTTTTAAACAGTTTCGGTTTCGATTTATTCCATACGGTTTCTAAACGGTTAGCAATCGGTTTGCTGGTTTATTCACATGTTTACTAAAATTTGCTTTTAGTGATAAACGATTCAATCTTGAGAATGTGAAATGCAACCATTATGTTTTGTTAAAACAACCAAATAACTAAGCAAAAGAAAATATTTGATAGAAAATAGTCTCAAGCGCATCCAATAAGTCAGTAAGTAATACTTACAACAGAGATTTTCTTCTTCTTCCCCCTCCCTCTCAAATAATGTTTTATAATATTGAAAAATATATATTTAATATGCCATGGTATAAGCAAAAATTGCATTTTTATTAGTATACATTCTACTTAGTGCATTGGAATAATTTAATCGGCATTCTAAACATTGAGCAAGCTACCTCTAAAATTACTTGTAGGCTTGCAGCACTCAATCTTTGAATCAAATGAGATACTAATGAGATTTTACAACCACCTTATTTAATCTTTAAATGGGTTAATCGGATCGGTTTTGATTGTTTAAACGGTTCAATTTTCATGGTTTCAATTTGGTTTAAAACCACGGGTTAAATGGTTCGGTTCGGTTTCAACCCATTTAGCTAGTCGGCCTGAAAATTGAAATCATAACAAAACCATTTAGTAAATGATTTTGCGGTTTCAATGGAAATGGCTCGATTCGGTTTCAGTAAATGGTTTTGGTTTCAAATTCACATCCTTAGAAACATAGTTACTTACCTTCTTAAGGGTGGATACAATTAATCTGATTTGAAATTCGATAGTTGGCGACTTGGCATGGTCATCTAATTCCAAATGAATGTGTGCTAGAATATTTGCCTCTAAGTAACCAGCTTACTTGATGATATATCAGCCCAATCGTCAAGAGTTTCGGCATTTGAAGAGTTTCTTTTCCCCTTTTTGGGTAAAGATAAAATATTGGAGATGAAATCTTAAAAAATATATATTCTAGCATTAATTATATGTAAAATAGATATAAAATAGAAAGAGGTTTCTTCACACCATCAATATGGAAGGAATATCTTTTTACCAAAAAAAAATGTGAAAAAAACATCTCACACCAATCACGAAGTGAGAAATAGTTTCATCAATAGACAGGCCATATGGCCAAAGAAAAAAATAAGTCGGTGCAAGATCCCACATGATCAGGATGTGAAAAAACTTGATAAAGAATTCTCAATGCCGGTGCGAGTATCTTTTCTCCCACTACTAATTTGCATTATGAGATGGGATGGTAGATGACCATACGCACTATCAGTTTATTCCAATACTAATTCAATTCAATGGCCTTCAAAGGTAACCTTAGCATGGACTTGGTGTCATGGAACCTTTGGCCAAGCTAATGAAATCAAGGCTACAACCATCCTCTCTTATATTTATAACTATATAAGTAAATATTAAACAACAAAAAAGAAATTTCCACGAGGATAGTGTATTATTGTCTT
>NC_056565.1:2498154-2506956 GCF_013358625.1 Macadamia integrifolia | reverse complement strand
ATAAAAACAGTCTCAACGGAGTGGGGAGAAAAGTGTAGAAGAGATGGGTTCGACTTCGACGGAGAATCAAGAACAATTTGAACAAAAGGTTTCGAGGTTTTTGTGTCTTTACAACTTTAGTGTGATCGATGAGATATGAAGAAACAGGTTCGCAAATGACACAAACTTTTATGGAGAAGATGAATCGATGTTCCTTAATACCCCTTTCTCTGCCGAAGGCAAATCTGACATCGAAGGCATCTTTAATCCTCTCTATTAAAGATTATCTCTCCCCTTCCCTTCCGTTCTTAATTATCGATGTCCACATCTAACTAGCATAGATTAAAACTAAGAAATTTAATTTTGTTTTTAGGTGTAGGATTTTAGGGTTCATGATTTTCTCCCAATTTTTTTTTTATTAAACAAATAAATTATTGATTTGAATCAACGTTTTGCTTGATATGGTGTCCATATGATTTTCAGTTGGCAATTCTTTCCACAGCGTTGCGAATCTGCAGGCGAAAGTGTCTCCTTTGATTCTTCTATATTTTTTCTTTTAAATTGTTTCCTCCTCTCTTTTGTTGAAAAGTTAAACTGGGGTTTACTCTGAAGAAGAATCCGATGATAAAGTTTTTGGTTGCAGAGTAATTTAGCAACCACTTTTATCCATGGTCCGTGAAGATGGATATTTAGAACAGATTGGAAGAGAGAATTACAAGGAAATCATAAATATTATAATAAATTATGGGAGAATACATGCCCAAATCGTAGACATACAATGGAAGGAGTACGATGAGTACTATTATGGGTATATTTGTAATACACAAACTCCTTTTGGATAAATCTGTTGAACGAAACACAACGTGGATATTTATGTAAAGGCAAACCCAATAATGGATAATCACGTAATTTTCTCTAAAATCAATACTGATACTTTTTTTTTTCCCTGATGAATCTAATATTGATACTTAGGTTGCATTTTGTAGTCATTTAGTTCTAAAAGATATGTTTCATGTCAAAAATTTAATTTCAGTTTCTGTGTAAAAATATCGTTTAAAAAAAAAAATGTTTGATGAACTTGTTTCATAAAGTATTATCATTTTTTTTTTATTTAGAATAAAATCAAAATGAAAGATCCCATCGTTTTATCATTTTTCCTTTTTAACTCTTTTTTTCGTTCTAAAAAAAATTAAAAAACATTAAATTCACATCAAACGTATTAATTTTTTATTTATTCTCATAGAAAAAAAAATTGGGAAACATATTTTTCTAATTGACTACCAATCGCAGCTTAGAACCAGATTAAAACTGTATTTGTGCGAGTGACAAGGTCCCACTGATTATCGGCCATCCGATGGAATTTGTTCTTTTACTTTTAGACGGGTCTACTGAATCAGCGGTTGAGTATTAAAAGAGAACAATCATCGGTTTGATTGGTGGAGAATTTACGTGGGAGAATGGGAAATTAGTTGGACTTGGTCATTGGCAGCTGAGAGCTAGTGGTCGGAACAGCCGCGCCGTTTTGTTTGACGACACTCGTGGAGCCGTGGATATGAACGAACGGCTCTTTTTCTGGGGTCCACATCTTATTTAATACTGATCCATCGCTTGGGATTTGAGCCCATGAAACAGGCCGCGCTAAGGGGTATAAGGGTATTAAAACCATTGCCAAAAGGCCAAAAACTAGTGTATTAAATTCCCATCCAAACCCGAACTGAAGATTTAGAAAACGAAACCAGACCGTACTGACTGAATGGAGCAATCGGAACTGATATAAAACCAGAACCGAAATCGATATAAATAACCGATCCAAACCGTATCAAAATCGACTCTTTGGCGTAACAGTGTGGTTTTGCTTTCACTTATTACCAGCCAAAAATCAGTTCAACTCAAAAACTAGACCAAACAGACCAATCGATATCGCTAATGAAAATCATTATTTTGGAATCAAAATAATGTTATGGACAACATATCCAAATAACAACAACAACAAATATAAATTTATTCCAACTGAATGGGGTCGGTTACATAGATCCAATGTTGTAAAATAATAGAAAGTAAAGAAGCATAAAAGATCAGTTAAAATGAGAGAACACGGGGATAAGTTTAGGGGTATTGTAGAATATAGATAAGCATCATGAAAACATCCCTTATAGGGGGTCAGTAACGCGAGTTGTTGTCATCCATAAAACTCTATCCGAAATCATACTAGGGTCAAGCCCTACAAATTGCATATCCTTTCGGACCATCTCGTCAATAGTCATCTTAGGTATGCCCTTACTTTTTTTGACGCCTACCAAATAAATCTGATAACTCTTCCGTACTGAGGCCTCCATAGGTCTTTGTTGGATATGATCATACCACATCAATCAGCTCTATCGGAGTTTGTCAAGGATCGATGCAACTCTCACAACCTTTACCCAACTAAT
The DNA here is from genome assembly GCF_013358625.1 of Macadamia integrifolia. Classification (NCBI taxonomy): domain Eukaryota; kingdom Viridiplantae; phylum Streptophyta; class Magnoliopsida; order Proteales; family Proteaceae; genus Macadamia; species Macadamia integrifolia. Next base: position 2,504,548 of record NC_056565.1, on the reverse strand, counting down.
GCAAATATTTGTCCAACTCCTCGTAGACAGGTAAACCCCTTGGTCATGCCCAATGGGACTTATGGCGCAAGAAGAAATAGGAGAGTCAAATGACTCAGACCCATGACCTCGTGGGAGTAGCTTAGGTCATACTTATGCATGGGATGAATGTTAGCATGTGGCACAAGATGAAAACAGGAGAGTTAGACCCATGTCCTTGTGGAAATACCTAGACCCATAACCTCGTGGGAGTACCTTACATCATGCTTATACATGGGATAGAATGTTAACATATTAAGGAGCATATGATTGGATTCGGGTCTAAAAATGGCCTATCTAATCCATCTACTGTCTATCCAATTATCAAAATTGCCACATCATTTAACACATGGTACATTTTTGTGAAGTATCAAGAAAAACTTATCATTACCATACAATGAAATGGAATAATTTTTCTTCAATGTCTTCATTGTATTAAGGGTGTATATGGTTTGAAGAACTCTGCACAATGAGATCATCTACCATTTTTTAGGGGTATCTATTTGTTGGTTCGGTATAATTTTTGGATAAGAATAGGTGAATCTAAAGCCAAATCAATAAGAGAAGGTTTGGTTTCAATTCGCTTTGTCATGTGTGAATATACACATAATTATGAGGAAAACCTTTTTTTTTTTTTTTTTCAAAAATGATTTCAGGTTGGTAATGGTTTTGTATTGAATTTGGATTCGATTTTTGTCTATATTCAATGGGATTTTTAGTCAGTGCGATGAGGTTCAATTTTCATCTAATTTCATGATACCCCAAATGAAATCCATCCCGATGAAAATCAAATTGATTTTTAGGGTTTTTCAATTCGGTTTAACTCAATCGGGTAGGGTTTGACACCCATACATTTTTACTATAACAATCAGCGTTGCAATCATTTTGAACATAATAAGATTTTAAACTTTATATATTTATAAGTTTATTTATTTAGAAAATAAGGTTTTTAATCATCAATTAAGTAGTTATGTCATTTTTTAGGTAGGAAGTAGTCATATCATTTGTATCACCGGACTCTAACAAATTTTGAAAAAGTATTAGGTAAACAAAGTGCTATGTCATTGAGTACAATTATTCAGTTGTGATGATACTTTGCATAAATATAATTTATCTTTCTTACAAACCACCATCATGTGATTTACCGTTGGATCTATTTTTTTGATGAATACCTTTGACAACTACTTTTATTTATTACCTTCTTATATTCTGACCATGTGGATCTTGCTCTAGCACTTTATCTCATCCCTAATCATGTGAACTCCCTGTCGCACTAGACACTTGCTCCTCACATCGTAATTGGAGTAAGGAGTAAGGAGATTTCCCTACATTGCTGTCATAGGAAAACCACTCTCTCATCTTCTTTATTAAAAAACTGAAAATAAAACCTTGACGCAAAGTTGTTGAGCCATTACTTTTGACATGGAAACCTCATTTAGATACATTATTCTTTAGAAGTTTGACCAAAGTTTAAGTTCTACACTAGTTTTAGTTGCAAAAAAAAAGTGGAATAAACACATGCAATGTGCTTGTGTGGAGTCAAAACCACACAAAAAAAAAAAAAAACACACACACACACACACATCTACATTTGTGAGGAAAGGCACACATCTCTATTGTCCTTAAGTGTGTGCAATGCACCCTTAATAGAGGCCTTATGGCCAATATCACATTATTATTGTTATTATATAAAATGTTTAAACTATGATTTGTTGGGGGGGGGGGTTAGAAAAATTCAGATTGACTGAGTGGGAAACGGAGAATGATGATTAAACAATAAATGTGGTGACAACCGCTCTTTATTGAACCACCCCTTGTATAACTAACTTGGCTGTGTTTGTTAACACCTCATGAGAGTTTTTTTTGCTGTTTTTCACTCCACATGAGTAGAAAAACACTCATAAACATATTTAGATATACCTGCTCAGTTTTGTACTATCACAAAGTAAAAAAATCATGCTTACAAAAGGTGAAGTTATACACAACCTCTCCTTTAATAGGCTCAACGTCTCGTCTCCCCAGGAAAGAATCCACGACCTCAATAATGGCTTTCAGAGGATAGAATTAACAATGTTATAGTCTTTATGGAGCAGTAGGAGGAGTCAAAAGCTGTATCTACTCGAAGACGGTATACTACTTGTATCCTCATACTCCTAAGATTCCATAAAACTTCTTGAGACCTTAGTTTATGTTTGTCCAAATACCTTAGTCACGGTCTGAGACACTTCTTACGATCGGTTATCAGATGCACTACTAGTCTACTATCTCGCACAAGTGCTAGACTACAAGCACACCTAGTTAAGTCTGTCATACAATAACCATATGATTTGGTTGAATTGGGCCACTCAAGTTGAGTTTAGGGGTTCAACCACAACATAACTAACTCCACCTTAAGTTGGATTTTCTCAGCACCATGGGTTGGAAAGCTAGTCCAAACTCATAATAATTTGGGACGGCTTGGGCCATGGAGATTGGATTGGTTGGATTTTTAATTGGAATCGGCTATAGGAAATTAGGGTCATCATCACACCATTTAGATATCAATTTATTACAATTATTAAAAAAAATAAAAATGTAGCTAGTTGTTTTAAAAATTTTGGGAAAGAATCCAACAGGTTAGCTAAGTTGGAAAAAATCAAATTCACATAATAAAGAGATCAAGAGTTCAACTCTCCTTTGGGCCTACCTAAAAAAACAGGAGAGAGAGAGAGAGAGAGAGAGAGAGAGAGAGAGAGAGAGAGAGAGAGAGAACAATAACGGATTTTTGACGTTTGACAACATTTCTGCTGTTTCTGTGTCTTGAAACAGAATAAACAATTTTTCACGTTTATGGAAACAAAAATGGATTTTTGGGTGTTTGATAAACGTGTTTGTTGGATCATTTTTTACACACATCGTTGTTTGATAAAGTCGTTTCTGAAAACATTTCTTATAGAAAAATTGCTTAAAACATTATTACATATTCTTATTTAATTTAAAAGGAATTCATAACTCATTGGTCCAACACCATTTTCCAAATTGAAAATTTTTTCACACTTTACCCTTGATCATTATTTTTAATTACTACAAATTTATCTAAAACATTATATAGTTATTACATTTTCAATATGTCAGATGTCTATAGAAACGCAACCCTAAAACGATGCAGAAGATAATGGAAAAACAAAACAAACAATGCACACGGATTTTACGAGGTTCGGCAAGGTTGCCTACGTCCCCGGTGAGATGAGATCCTACTTCACTGTCAATGAAAATAGGGTTACAACGCTCGTCCTCACACCTCTCAGTATTTCTTGCATTACAGAGAAAGAAACCCTCGCTACAAATATATAGCGAAAAAACCCTAATCTGAAAAGTACACAATTGCCCTCAAATAAAAAATTCCAGCGGGGGCGGCGCCCCCCTACATCCCCTGCTATGCAGGGGGCCTCCTGCCCCCCTTGCAACCCCCACGGCCCGCTAACCGGCTAACAGGACCGCCATCCTGCCTGTCTAGGTGCTGCACTAGTACTCCCTGAATTAAACTACGATGGAATACAAGACATTATACACCAACAATGTCTATAATAAATACAAGTTAAACAATTGGTATTTTTTAATGTACTATTTGCTGCTTTTGTTTATGTCCAACTTGTTAACTCCATCAACGATATCTGTAAACATTCTTGTATTTTCTTCAGAAACTTCAATCTCACTTTTTAGAATTCTTTTCGTCTCCTCCTTGTATTACTCTTTATAAGTATCCTTTACAAAATTAGAGGAAGGGGATGATGTAAAAAAGCTCTAGTTACGCTAGCAAATAAATTGCACACATGAAGATAGCAAACTGATAGAAAAATATAATGTAGTTGATGTAAAGAAGCTCTGCCTTTTATTGACTAGTCCCTGATGTCTTACTATATCAAATAGTAACAACTATTAAAAAAAATAAAAATAAAGATGTCTGTATTTAATCTAAAGCAAACAACATTTTAAATCTAAAGCAAACAACATTGTTATGGAGAAATTAGCATAACCAATACCCATAAATAAGGCTTCTGCGTGCGCAACTGCAAATGTATTTGGGTATTTTAAGAAGGGCAGAGAAAAGAAATTGTAAATGGGTTTATTATTAAGAGCATGGTATCTCAAATACAACCCAAACCACTATTGTTTCAAACTACTAACAGTTCCAAAGCTGAGACTAAACAGTAAACAATAATGTAACATGATCTTTTATATGGGAAGCACCTGTTTTCCTTCTTCTTCTTCTTCTCCCTTTTTTTTTTTTCTTTTTTTAATCTCCTAAAAAATTAACCAAAACCTAAATCAGATTAAGAAAACATACTCAGTTGGGTCAAGGATTTAAAGGTTTTTCAAAACTGTGAAAACTAGTATATATGAACAACCCTTCAAAATATAAAGGAGAACCCTTACCGGTACGACAAATCAATCCCTTAGAGGATCATCTTCTAATTTAAGGTCGAACAACACCCTAGATGCATGTGATTTTCTGAAAACCCTTTTTTTCTCAATTAAGCATGAAGTAATAGAGTAATACCCAAGCTTAGTAAATAAATGAATAAAGGGAAATTTACAACGCCACCCCTTGGAGAATGCCACAATTATAAGAACATCCCATCTGTTTCACCAAATTAGACTCCGAACCCCTACCATTAGTCACAGTTAATGAATATATCTTATATGTTGATGTCAGCAACTATATTTTATTTTAACTATCAAAATACCCTTATTAAATATGAAGTACCTAAAATAATACCCTTGTAATAAACTACGCTTTCTTTCACTCATTCCAAGACCTAATTTACCTTTCTCCCAAAGATTTGGACCACCGGCGATAGTTCAAAGGAGTGGCGGCGGTATCGGTGATGGAGGATGGAGGCATTGGCGATGGACGGCGACAGATGGCGACCCGCATAACCTCGTGATAACTAGGTGAAACCCGTATGACCTGCGAATCGTGTGTTTCTTCTCTCTCCAGTTGCAGATAATTCCAGAGGCCTGCAATTCTTCAGTGAAAATTGAAAAACAACAAGAGGAAAAAGGGGAGGTTCAATCAAATTTCCGTTTGGAAATCGGTTACTTTTCGGATTCTCTTTGACTATCTCTGCAATTTCTATGTCTAACAGCAACAAAAAGCTTAGGGAAGTCTAGAGAGGGATCATAAACTGAGTCACGTACAACTTTAATAGCTTACAGAGAGTAAAAAGAGCTAAAGAGGAAACCAAGCCCTTTCTTATTGGGAAGGGAACAGAGAGAGAGAGAGAGAGAGAGAGAGAGAGAGAGAGAGAGAGAGAGAGACGGTGGAAAATGGAAAGGTCCACATGGGTTAAAAGCTGTGACCGTTGATTATGGGGTTCCTTCTTATAGAGAGTAAAAGGAGAGAGAAGAAACACTTTTTTACATTTTACCTATTGATTTAATCGTGACTGATAGTAGGGAGTCTGAGTCTAATTTGATGAAATAGAAGAGATATTATTATAATTGTGGCATTCTCCAAAGGAGCGCTATAAATTTCCCATAAACAAAAACACAATGCACATATGCGATACACAAGGAGGTTTGAGCATTCTATACATGGTGGAAAAGGTTCCCACAACAAAAGGAAGGAAAGAGATATACATGAAAGCATTACTAGAACCCTAAAACAATTGCAAGTTAGAGCTTCAATTAAAAACCCTACACACATTCTTCCTAAGCATAGCCAAAAACCCCCTAGTCTTAGGGCTAATTAGTAGAGATTTTATATCAGAGAAGGAGTTAAATACTTAAATGCTTACCACTCTTGCAGCAAATATCTTTTAAGATAAGTCAAAGTCGATCTTCCAAATCTGCAGTCCAAGATGATGGAAACCACAATCGATCTTCAAAATCTGTAGAGAAGCTTCAAGAGCCTTTCGGTTTAGGGTTGTTCGAGTACACAGTAGCCCACAACAGAGGTGTAGTCTCCTTTTACGAGTTGCAGATTAGGGTTCAGTAGCTATTGGGAAGAGCAGGGGTGTTCATCAAGAGTTGCAGAGCAATGAAGGTGGAAACCAAAACATCGATCTTGCAAATATGCGGTCTCTGTTCAAGCATCTCCTTTCACGAGTTTCAGAGGGTTCATAAGCTATTGGGAAGAGCACCAAAGCTTCATCGAGTTGCCAGTGGAGTTGTGTGTTGAGAAGAGATGCCTGAGTCCACTTTCGAGCATATTTTATTGGGCCTTCCCCAATCTTGTTGCCTTTCACTTGTTTCTAGAAATTCGTCACAAACGTTTCTTGTATCATAAATTTTCATAAATTTCTATTTACGTTTCCAAAAACAGGTGAAATGATATAGATTTATCAAATGCTTTTTAGCTCATTTTTCCGTTTCTAACGAAAAAAAAAAAAAA
>NC_056565.1:2491038-2498129 GCF_013358625.1 Macadamia integrifolia | reverse complement strand
CACACACACACACAAAAACACGTTTTTAAGAAATTTGTCAAATGGTGCGTCTTAAGTGATTGGATACTCCTTGCGCTAATGCAGGGGCCAATGGAAACGTATGCCCAAGCATCCAATAGGTGAGGGCGGGATGATCATTCCACCTTTTTATGGATTGCAACGAACTATTAAAGAGGTCCATCCTTACCAGGGTTTCAAAGTCGATGAATCAAATCAGGAATCAGCCGATACAATTTGTCCCAATTTCTGCCGTTTTGAATCATAATACTCATGTCAAGATTCTATTGAATTGGTGAGTTTTCACACCTGATGGTCAGTTCAGGGGTTCTTGGGGCCGAATCCAAACTGACCTGAGTCGGAATCGACAAACACCGATTTATTTTCTGTTTTTAAAACCCTGATCCCGAGTCCCCTACCATCTCACTCCTCGTATGACCTCGCTCCATCCCAACCCATGCGGCGACCACCCCGCCCCACTGGACAGGTTACGGTCCTCTATGGGATTACACAAACTCATTTTAAATTACTATTTTAACCTCAGTAGTTTCCATCAAACTGTCGAAAACCGAGGGTAATGTCCTATTGACGGATCCTTCTATTACTAGTTTACCACATAGAAACGCAGACACGGGGTCCTCTATGGGATTACACAAATTCATTTTAAATTACTATTTTAACCTCAGTAGTTTCCATCAAACTGTCGAAAACCAAGGGTAATGTACTATTGACGGATCCTTCTATTACCAGTTTACTACACAGAAACGCAGACACGGGGTTTAGGGCTTTGGCGGTTCAGCTTCTGCCTTTTTCCTCTCGCCAGTCTTCCATATTTCCTCTCCCTCATCTCCCTCGGTTCACCGGCGCCGCTGCTTGTCTCCTCAGTACAGTCCACTGCGTGTCTCCCCTCCGGTGCATGTTCTCCCCTGCCGCTGCGTGTTCTCTATCTCAGGTAAAGCCCCCCTCCGTGTGTCTATGTGTGCTAAACCTGTGATTCTATCATACTCTCCATCTTAAGATGATTAGTGTTTCCTATAGTATTGTGCACATTCTTTTTATTTTCACTCTACCTTCCAGAATAGGTCTGGCTAAATTGAGCACGAGTAGTTAATGAGACAACAAAATGCAAGTAAAGAATACAACACACATACACATAGAATTGAAAAGTTTAAGGATAAGTTTGGTAAGTTTAGAACTGATGAGTTCATATTTTTCTTATTCTTTATGCAATCACAGCTAATTGCAGAATTATTAATGCACTTAATGGCTAATGTCTTTGGATGTAGAGGGGTTCATTCATCTAGTACTTATAGCTGCAAAGGTAAAAGCTTTGAGGACCAAAATATAACAAAGTCCTCCTCAATGACAATTTTGGACGCTGAAAATCCATGAATAGATTGTCCATGTTATCTAGTTATTTGAAATTTGAGCTATGATAGGGAAATATGTTTTGAATGTTCTGTTTCTTGTGTGAGCTGTTGAAGTCAGTTGCAAATAGTAATGCTTTTTTTTTGGGTATTAGTTGAGAATCTGGATTTCTAATTTTGATTGATGATGGAAAATAGGTACAACAAATCTGTGAGATGCTTCATCTTCCTTCTTCGCGGCAACATTGCAGACGATTCTCATGAAAAATAAAACTGTGATCTGTGTGCACCTTGGTTGAAAACCCTAGGACGGTTGCTGATAGTTGCAAGTTAAATCTTTGGAAAGGAAAAGAGATGGCCCAAACCACAGAGGTCTTTTCTTTCTCCAGCTTCATCTCCTATGAACTCGTGTACATTTCATTCCTTCCTGTTATTGCCTAATTCCAGTAGATAAATAAAAACTAGCAAAGGAATAATTTTAGACTGTTACTAGCTGTCCCTTTTAATCTTCTCAAAGTATATATGGAATATAACTCAGGCACTTTTTAAACTTAACATCAGTTTCAATGTTGTTTGTTTGATTTTCCCTCGTTCATACAAAGTTCTCTCACTGGTAAAAGTTGTCACACACTTCTACTAGCTGCAGTTTTGACTGACATCATAGGTTTTCTTTGAAGTGTTCTAATTGTTGTTTTGTCGCAGGGAGCAACGGAATCTGTAGAGGCAGTTCATTTCAGCTTCTATACAGATGAGGAGATTACCAAACTCAGTGCTAAAAAGATTACGAATCCTATTCTACTTGACAGTGTGGAGAGACCTGTGCCTGATGGACTGTATGATCCGGCATTGGGCCCAATGGATGAAAGGACGCCGTAAGTTATTGTAAACCCTTGTTTACTGCATACTGTTATCCTTCAAAGTTCTTATTTATGGCCAAGGGTGTGTGTACTCTTCCCTAATGGACCTACATGTTTGATTCCCATATATTTGTGATTTTGAATAGTGTTTCCATTAGAACTACCACTCATCCGTGTGAGACTGTAAGTCAAGTTAGCTAGTCATTTTCTCCCTCAAGCTTAGCAAAAAAAAATTGGCTATGGTAATTTGGAGGGAACTACTGCCATGTGTTGTTGGAAAGGGAACACTATTTGCACCTTGGTTACTGATAACTGAGGTTTTAGGGCAAAAGTATGATTAGTGGCGGAACGAATAAGTGGTAAAATGTAGGGTTTTTGATGGGACTCAATGGAGGTTTTGACTTTTGAGTGGCTGGATTTTTTCTGTTGCTGAGTAACAGAATTATAAAGTATGAAAGAAACTATTCCAATCTGTTAGGGTTTAAACAGTTCTTAATGAGGATGTCTAGGGATTATTAGATTTCTGTGTTTAGTTGGTTGATGAAGTTCTATGGACAAAATTAATGGAGAAGGAAGGCTGTTCTTCAAAACTCTGAACTAGCAATGGCTGCTGGCAACTAAATGAAAATCGAAGGAAGGATAAGAGGAGAATAAAAGGGGATACGTAGAACCTAGTGAATCTAAGAATCCACCTTGGGTTTGTGGAAATTCATCTTTCACCCTTTAAATCCATGACCATGTCCGAGCTGTTGGGGGAGCTTGTCTGTAGAGAAATCTAATTTTCATTGTGTGAAATAAGGGTTTGTGAAGTTGTATATAAATATTTTTTGAGCCAAGTCATATGTAAAATGACTAGTAGGAATCTAACCGAAGGAAACAGTTATTATTAGAGGAGGTTAAACTAGACTTAACAAAGTCCAGTGCATCCAAGCAATGAGTGAGTTAATTTAGGCCTTCATAATGAGTGATAGGTATTTGATTGATCGGAAATATTTAAGGCTGTTTTTGAATGTTTTGCTTGTGGATCTCACACGAGGTACCTTTTGGGCGGGAGTTTGTGTCATTACCAAGGTTTGAGATTTGATTGGATAGGTCTTTTTGACTAATCTCAAAACTGAAATATTTCCTCAAAATGGTCAAAATGCTATTGAAATTTGGTAAAAAATGGGGAAATGAGGGAAATATTAATTTTGTATTGAGGTTATGGGGATGGTTATTTAAGCATAAGTTATTTAAGCATAAGTACTTTTGTGTGAACTATTAAAAAAAGGGGTGTACCTAGTGCATGAGGTTCTTGCCACTGTGGGGTCTATGGAGGGTCATAACGTCCACAGCCTTACCCCTTGCTTCGCGGAGAGGCTTTTCCCGATTTGAACCGAGCAACCTTACCGTTGTGCCGAGGTCTGCCTCCATATTTGTGAAGTGTGAACTATTAGAAACCAAATGAAATCATTCGAAGTGGCCCTATGATTTCTTAGCCTATGTGTGCATAGGTTTTGAGTCTTTTGACTAATTTTTTAGTTATTCTAAACCATACACTAAAAACAATACAACCATTTTATAACATAAGCTAATATATTTTATAAACATGTCTGATCATCTATTTTTCAACATTAATAATTAAAAAAACAAGGTTTCATTGAACGGAAAGTGACGCGGAACTGAATTCCAATGATTGAAATCGGATCACTTAGGGCCCTCAAGAATGACTAAGAAGCTCAATGTAATGGTTGAGGGGTATTCTTGTAATTTCAGAAACAATTTTAAGAGCTTAAAAGAGAGGAAAATAAACAATGGGGACAAACTGAAATAGAAATTGGAAAGAGAGGGGTGTTTAAGAATTACACAAGAGAAGGGGGAGTAATAGAATATAACCTTACAAAACAAGGGCTTACTTGTAATAACCAGAAGTTAAATGCATAAAACAATAAACAAAAACCTTTCTTCTTCCTCCCGATAGAACACCTAACGGCAAACCAGTGTAGACCTTGAAAGGAGAGACCTCCTTCACCACAGGTTTGTTGAACCTGCAAGCTTAGGACAAGGATTGAACCTTCAAGCCCTATTGGATGCATGTGACAACCAGCAGTGATAGACTTCCCAGCAAGAATTAATTTGTTCTGCAACTCAATCCAGCGCAGGCACAGAACCAGATCTGAAGTTCTAGATCTTCCACTAGAAGTCAAGGATTGTCTCGAAGTTGTGCCAAGGATTGTCTCGAAGTTGTGCAAGGTGGTTCGTTTCTATGAGAGGGATGGGCCTTTAAAACCACAGACTGGTCAGAAGTGTATCAGGAGAGATCAATGGCCAAAAACTGGGCTGGAAGTACCGCCCAGAACAGGGTATAACAAGAAAAACCCAGAAAATAAAGGAAAAAAAAGAGGATGAGGAAGAAGAAATAAAGTGAGAGATCAAAAGAGAGAAGAAGAAGAAGATAAGAGAAAAACAAGAAGAGGGAAGAAAATCAGAAAAGGAGGAAAAGAGGGTCGGCAACCATGGTTCTCATATCAAAACTCTTAATCAAAATTTCTATTCTTCAACATCTAAAACTGAGTTCTTCTCCATTACAGGGCTATTTAAAGAAAAAAATAATGACATAATTTTGGAAGCTAATTAAAAATGGAAACTAAACCTAGTTAGCAACTAAAATAAAAATCAAATCTAAATAAAAGACTGTTAATCTAATCTCTAACCAATAAAGGAAGTAAATAAAAATCAAGTCAAAAGATAGCAACTAATTCCATCGTCGAGCTGCATCAGAAAGGAGAACATCACCAATATGTGTCATAATGCTATTTTATATCTTTCATAGTATTGCACACATGTTTGTGAAAGAAACAGAAATTGTTTTTGCAAGTTCTTATATTTAGTTCATTTTTAACCGAAAAATGAGTGGATAATTTTTTAGCACTATATTAAAGGCTCTATATTACTCCTCAATTGCTCTTGTATATGGTATATGAGAGTAGGATGTAGTGAGAAAGACCCTTTTTCTACCGGATTTTCAAGTAATGTTTCCAAACAATTTTGCACATTTCACACATTTCGTTCATTTCGATGCTGTTTCGACTCAAAATGGCTCGAATAGTTGTATTTGCTCACCGGAATGTATTATTTTGATATTTTGACTTGCATTTTCACACAATTCATCTTGGCGATTTCAAAATTTTATATTGTTTCCATTTCCATGTATCTTTCGTTTTCACCCCAGGGAATTTTCTTTTTTTTGGCAAAATTTTGCACATCTCAGTCCTGGATGAATCACAGTTCACTAAAAGGCAAAATCATGGAGATTTCTTGTAACTTCAGATTTACTGGTGAGAAGCAGCCCAAATCGAAGTCGATCCACACTTAGGTAAAGGGGAATTCTCGACCAGAAGTATTGTCCAAACCAAGGTCTGAATCTGCCTCTAATAGCAGAGACCAATTGTGAACAACTGATAAAATTCTGGGCAGATTGTAAAGTACAAATACCTGGTATTCTGAACAGTAGTAGATGCTTGAAAATAAAACTTGAGAAGAAGAAAACACTTGTAAGAACCACCCGGGCTTCTCACCGCAAGGTGTCGACCAGATCAAACACTAGCCCCATCAACCTTGATGGCCTGATCAGACACAAGGTAAATCTAGCAGAGACATAGCAGCGGCAGCAGCAGTTCTTCTTTTTTGTTCTTAAAATCGTGGGGCTTAATGGGAGCCCTCTCCTTTATTTATAATAATGATGGGGGGTTTACATAAAATAGAAACTAAATAAAACAACTCCTCTAGTTTCCAATTTTGAAGATAGAAACTAGGAAAATACAGTTACTGAAATTAGAAACTAACTAGTGACTGAAATTAGAAACTAATTAATAGACTAACTTAACCCCATCACGGCCCAAACCGTGGGCTAAGAACCCAAACCTGGTTCACCCAATCAGCCACCATGGTCGACCCTCTTTTTCCTCCTTGAGTAAGTCTTCATTGTTGCATCAAGTGGGTTGTAGGATTGGTGGTGGGATGTTGAGATGAAAAGAGCTCCATTTTGTGGACATGTCCATGTCATCGTCTAACCATAGGTTAATTAGCAGCTCAATCCATAGTTGCCACGGTGCCAAGGCGAACCAAGGCGGTGGAGGGTTGTCTAAGCGATTAGGCGAGAAGGAGCCCGCCTTAAGGCGAATAAGTGTTATTTTTTATTTTTCTTATTTTTTAACATTATTTAGTAAGTTATATAAACCTTGTATCATAAAAAATCAAGATTAAGCCACATCAATTCATTAAAAATCAACATTTAGCCACATCAAATCATAAAAAATTAACATTAAGTCATTTTAAGTTATAAAAAATCAACATTTAGAGAAATGCTCTTATTCTATAATAAGTTTGATTGGTCAAATGATTTTATTTTTACATGAGACTTTTTGTATTAGTTATAACATAAAACCAGCTTTCTAACAAGTCTAAGATTACTTAAATCTGAGTTGCAATGACGAAGTTATGCTTCAGTCAAACTTATTTTTAAGTGCGCGAATACTGTTAAAATCGCCTGAATGAAAATAATTTTATGAATATCAAAACAAAATATTTTTTTACCGGACTTTTGGTTTTTAGCAATATTTTAACATGATAGAATTTATAAAATTTTCATAATTGAGAAAAACCCTAGTATTTAAAAGTTGAAAATCGTCCCTATAACCAAAATCCAATTTTTGTTCTTGGACTGGGGGTTGACTTTTTATCATTTTGGAATTTGATTTTTAAACTATTTTTATTGGATTCAAATAGGGGGTATTTGCTTATTTATGAATAATATCTTAAGTAAATGAAATAACAAATATTAAAAACATTTACTTGAATGATATTTGGCATAAATAAGTGCCGAAACACA
>NC_056565.1:2471981-2490938 GCF_013358625.1 Macadamia integrifolia | reverse complement strand
TATCATATCGAATTTCAATACTTAACCAAATTGACACCCTTAACTATGTGACTTATTTTTCATGAAAAAAAGTTTCGTGGTGTGAAAGATTAATCCCACAACAAGTGGATGGGAATGTGGGATCCTTGCCCTGAACTAAAAGGTAATTTGATAAAGATATTTAAGGCAAAAATGACTTGTAAGATTTGCCTAAGCTCTAAAGACGTTTTGTTAAGTTTGTCTCGAATTCTTGACCTGTTTTGAAGATTGACCTGATCCGACATATTTTTGTGGCGATCCGAATGAAATTTTTTTTGAGATCTATGATGGAAACAGAGGGGTTCGGCCCAAGCCCGGAGCCCATCACTGATCTCGTATGGGGGTGCGGGGCCTACGCTCCCGCGGTATGGTTCGACCGGATAGACCGTGACCAGATGGGTCGACCCACGATTTGGAGTATATATAATGTACTGTTACTTGTTGAGAAAGTCATTGTATTCCAGGGTTTTCACGCAGCTAGGGTTTCAGGGTGAGTTTTTCCTCGGCGCTGTTAAGGTGTAATTTCTCTTCTGCATAATGAATCATCTTCTTCTTCGCCCGATAACGTAGCACACCACCCTGATGTGTGAACCTCGTTAAATCTCTGTTGTATGGATCTATTGTCTCTTTATTATTCGTGTTTCTTGGTGTTTGATCTTACATGTTTTTTAAAGGAATTTTCTTATCAACAACCCTTGATGTGTTAAATAATTTAATAGAAAAATCGTTCAATATAACCTAATATTGATAAAGTTACCGTTAGAGATGGATTCGGATCCAAATAACACCAATCTTTTTTTTATTTTTTTGGTAAAATATAACACCAATCTTAGGTTGTGTTTGGTAATATTTCTGTTATAGAAACGACGTTTCATGTTATAAACAGAAATTTCAGTTTCAAAATCAAAATGCCTTTTTTTTTTTTAAAGGAATTGCCTTTTGTTGTTCCATTACTTCTTGTTTCTAGATTCTTTTTTTCTTTCTTTCTTCCATATTTTACTCAAAAAAATTTTTGTCATAAATACGTCAAAACGCTTTATTCTGTTTTTTTTCATTTCCACAAAAAACACCAAAAACATTTATTTGAAATGTTACCAAAAACAGTCTTACACTACAGGTTATAGTCCAAAATGATGTGCTGGCATAGCAACGACTTCAATTTTGAATCTTAAGGCTCCCAAGCTGCAAAGTCTCTTTTGTTTTATCCTATGGTTGTACGTCGGTAGCTTTTAGTAGGGTGGAAGTTTTCTCTTGTGGAGAATCCACTGCCCTATTCTACCAAAAAAAAAAAAAAAAATTATCCACTGCTCTAATTCCTAATTCCTAATTCCTAATTCCTAATTCCTAATTCCTACACGCGTACACGGGGAGAGAGAGAGAGAGAGAGAGAGAGAGAGAGATATGTAGCTCTAGCTCCAGCTCCGAAGCAAGAATAGCTGTTAAGGTGAGCCTTAAATGCTTTGTGGAAGTGTAAGCTAAAGAAGGCTTTGATGTAATAACAGAACTCTTGCTTGCCTATAAATTTGAGATAAAAAAATAGATTTGAATTTCTTATGGGCTGCATAGTGTAAGGTATATGTATCCTTCATAAGGGAAGAGGGAGATAGACACGAGGAGAAGCTAATATATATTACACAGTTTGTAACGTTCTTTCTCCAAATAATTTTATTGAGAAGATTCCTCACAATACTAGTGTGGGAGATGGGGAAGGAATCTACTACTACATCCATGGTAAAACGAAGATTTGGCATCATTTACATAGGACCACATAGTCAAGATAGAAAAGAGAAAGCAATATTAAAAACCTCCTATGAGAGGATACACTACCATTGTGGAAAAAAAATTCCCAAGATTTTTACTATAGCCTGTTATGTCGTATGTGGTTGTCCGATCATACAATATTGAGTGGTGAGACCTAATATTAATTACATGGTAAATCAATTAAAACCCAAATTTTATATGAGGGTAAATGATTGTGTTTTGCTAAGAAAATTGATATGTTCAATCTGAATCATTTATTTTCCTACTTAGTTCTTAAATTTGCCAAACCATCACTTAAATGTGGTACAATAGGTGGTCAAAATATAGAAGCTTCCCAAAATGAACCGATTCATATTGATTTCCTGGCTTTATGCCGATTCCAGCTAAAAAAAGGTGTCAACTATTTTTCGATTTTGAATTTCGGGTTTGTTCAAGTTACAATAGGTACAAAATTGTTTTTATAAACAAAATTGATTTATAAAAACTAAAAACAAAACTGAACTGGTTCGATTCTTACTTGGTTTCCATGTATCCAACCTAATTCTTTTCTTATATGGTTTTGAAATTTTGGTTCAACGTATTCAGTTCTTATACAGTTCGATTTTATTCAGTTTGAATTCGTTTTATTTGGTTCGATTATATTCAAACTGAATCTTTTAACTTTAAAAGCGAAATCGAACTAAACCAAATTGAATTTCATTTTCTAAAATCTAAACCAAATCGAGTTTGTGGTTCGGTTGGTTTTTAAACTGCCAATTTCGATTCTGATTTTCGGTTCCACGAAGCAAGTGTATGACTGTATGACTATGCTCCAACAAGAGCATGACACATGGCATTTATATATCTCAACCTCCATGCATGCATGGTCTGATCAACTACTCTGAGTAAAGGAGATGATAGCCACATGTCATACTCCTATTGGATAGTGGCCAAAGTAGATGAAGAAAGCAAAGGAAGAGCAGGAAGTCAATGTCGTTATGCACTTGGGAAGAGACTCGCAGAGAACAAAAGCTTCTTCTTCTTCGTATTCTAATCTCCTCCGTTCCGTTAGGCTTTTAATTAGGGTTTTTTCTTTTTTTCAGAGTTTCATTTCATCACCGATCCCTTAAACAAGTTCACAAGTCACATGGGAGGTCTCGACTCTCGAGTCTCGACTTACGAAGAAGCGAAGCAGAATTAGAATACATAGTCAGAGACTCAGAGGAGACTGCACAACACAGCTATTGTGTTGCGTCAACTCATCTTGGGTTCCTAAATTCAATTTTCTTTTCTCTTGCTCTTTCTCGGAGAAAGAGAGAAAGAGAGAAAGAGAGAAATGAGAGAAGGGAAACCATAAATTAAAGACAGGAAAACGACAGGGAAGCAAGGGTCACGCCTGTCCTTTGCCTTTTGTATTCTATCCCGTTTTCAGGAATTTTGACCTTTCTGATATCTCAAACCTCACGATCTCGAGGAGAAAGAGTCGATCGATCGATTAAGACAATGAGTTTTAAGAGAGAGAAATTCTCGAATTCCTCAGCAGGCAGCCATGGTCGGAGTACAGGATGAAAAATGCAGGTGATTGAGTCATCGTTGTCAAAAATCCTGGTGTGGGTCCCATAGCCCGGTAGAACTCGGATTGGATTCTAGAGAGAAAGAGAGAGAGAGAGAGAACTGTGCATGGAAGGTGTTTGCATTAATCTCTCTGAGATCATTTTGCTGGACCTACTCTGCTCTGTTTTATTCGCTTCTCCGCTTTCTCCTTGGAGTTGTAATGGAAGAGATTAGGTTTTCAAGTTGTGGTGGAAAGTGGAAAGTGGAAAGTGGAAACTGGAAACTGGAGACCATTTGAGATGCTAACTCACCGTGTGTAATTAATGCAGTTTGTGGGGTTGTCGCGTTGACGGTTTTACAATTTTATGGATTTAAATTGTAGTTGAGTTATCGCCCTAAGCCCAAGGAGTTCGAAGCCCAAGCCCAAGGTCGCAGCTTACTGCGCTCTCTGTGCCGCGAATGCTGCGGTAAACTTGCAATCAATTCCATCTCCTTTTCAAACCGTTTATCACATTTCACAATAGTTCACATCTTTTGGTGAACCTCCCCATTCCGATTGCTCAGAGATTCCTTCCCCATATCAATGGAAAGTAATTATCTTTTCAGGATATACACCGGCGCTTCCTATGTGTTATACCTATCTTCCTCAAAATAAGGGATAAAATTGTCTTTTTAACATGGGAAGGAGAGAGATGTACACAATACACATAGCAGCATGGTCTATATTCTCGAACAGAATTCTTTTCATAAAAAAAATGTTGTAGAGAAATAGAAGGCTAGTCAGGTGGGCATGCACCACTCTGGAGGCCAATGGGAATGCGTTCATAAAATCCAATAGGGTAGGCTCATGGGGTAGGGTCGTCATTCTGCGCTACTTGTATCTAAATGCATGAGCTATGCAACCTAGTCAAGGATTAAAGTATCGGTATCGGTCGTCGTATCGATCGGCCAAAATTAAGATACGTATCAGAGGGTATCGTATCGTATCGGAGATACGCTAAGATACGCACATAAATGGATAGGAAACACTTTTTTATACACATTTGCATAAAAAAAATAGTTAAAAAAAGTTAAATATATCATGTATTATGCATAAACAGTAAATTGAGAGTATCGCACTAAGAATCCAAGGTTTGTAATTGTCCCATAAATGTAAAATCCTTGTTCCCAACCTTGATTTCCACTTTAGTTAGAGAGAAAAATGGTTGGCAACAACTTGGAAACAAAAACACCTAAAAAAATTACCCATTTTGGCCATTTTATGACCGTATCGGTGTGTATCGGTTGATACATACCGATACGTGCCGATACTTACCGATACTTACCGATACATACCGAAATGTACATTTCACTTCAATCTTGAATTTTTCATAGAGTATCGGTACGTATCGGTGCGTATCGGTGGTGTATCGGTGAGTATCGGTGGTGTATCGGTGAGTATCGGTGTGTATAGTAGGATACATATCTATACATAAGGGTTTTAAAAATTTCATGATACGTATCGGTATGTATCGTGCCGATGCCTATCGATATGAATACGTATCAGCCAATACGGCACGATACGCACCGATACTTAAAACCATGAACCTAGTAGAGATCCCCCACCCAAAAGTTTTTATTTATAGAGAGGGAAGTGATACCCTTGTTTCGTATATATTATTTATAATTTTTTGGTAAGACCTCATCTCGTATATTGGCATCTATCATGTCAAGGCAATAGACATGCAAAAAGGAGCGCCTCACGACGCATATATGGGGAGGGTGAGAGGACGTATACTTTTGGATAGGATATCAATCATTTAAAATAGGGAGAGGGTTCTCTAAGCAACACCATTGAAGTGCGATGAAATAGTTTCATATATAGGAGGGTAATAGGGTCATTTCATGTGTGGTGTCTGTGTGTATATATGTGTGTGTGTGTGTGTGTGTTTGAGAGAGAGAGAGAGACTCATACATATGTTTCTAAATATTTTAGTAAGCAAGTTATGGAGGTTTATTCAACACTTCCACTTACCTCCATCGAATAAAACCTATAACCAACAACAAACCCATCCGTCCAAAGGCCCAATCCAGTTGTAGTGGTTTAACAATTTTTCCTCTAGTTGGGCCAGCCTCATAAGGTAATGCTTGGGTTGGGCCTGCCTCTTTGTTCTCAGCTAGGACTTACATCCACCGACACCACGCCCATCCCACAGTGCCCACCCTAGGATGCAATTAGCAACTAAACAAACTCTATACTCTGTTATTTGGACAAAGTTTATGAAGAAAGAATCTCTTCATCCACCTTGCTGTGACTCCATAATTGAATTCCTGGAGGGTCAATTTCATTATCAAAGTCTCACCCCTTATTGTACGTGGTCAGAATTATCATGCCCAGGTCCAATCAATACTCAGGTGTTGTGTCTTAAGAGTTTCCATCCTTACTGTGGGTTAAGACTCAACCTAGTTATTTTATGTCATTTTTCTACTTCTGTCCTATGGGGATTTTTTTTTTGGGGTTTTAGAAAGGAGCTCAAATGATAAATGAGTGGATGTAAGAAAGTTGCACCATCAGCTTGTCTTTTATTGTGTTGCCTCTTATTAAGATAAGGTTGAAGAAGATAAAGGAGTTTAAAGACTTCAATTTTTCTAAGTTAAAGTAGGAAAAGAGAGATGCACATCTATCGCATGACATTCTTTTTTAAGTTAAAGTAGTAAGAGAGATCAGTTGGTCGTCACATCTATCCTTTCTTTGACATACCCAAAATATATATTTTTCGAACATGAGATGCAATGGTAATTATGTATTTCTCCAACAATTTCGTCTAAGCTTTGTTAAAACAAATTAAGGTTTTTTTAGATATCATTAGACAGATTTTTTGTTACTCCCATGGACAATATTTTTCCTGAGTGGCTGAATGATGGGATGGTCCAGATAGAATTAGATGTCATTAGACAGATCTTTTGCTACTCCCATGAACAATATTTTTTACCCGACTGGTGGCTAAATGATGGGATGGTTCAGATGGAACCCCCTCTCTCCCCCTTATTGTACATGGGGTCGTGATGGATCACGATAAATGTGAATCCATTCATTATGCGCTGAGGAAAACTTGATCCAATTGTTATTACCAAACTATGGCAAATGGACAAATGGACCGAGGCCTACAGAATAGGATCCAGCCATGGGCTTTTCTTAGGTCCGGCCCAAAACAGCCCATGTACAACTCTAAATGTAAAGCTGTCTGTGGGTAGGGTAGGTAGGGCAGGTTGGGTAGAGTTAGTTCCACTTCCACCCACACCCTCCTGTTTAGATAAATGGTAAACCCCCTTCACTTACCATTCCCTCATAGCCTAAATGGAATAAAACATTTACCCGTATCCTCCACATGAGGGATGATGGCTAAGGCAAGTAAACCGGTCAAGATAGGTAGCTGAATTAACTAAAATGAATGAATATTATTATGTAATGTAAAGGACATGGTTTTCCACAACGCTAATGTTGGCAGTTGGGGGATTTGCACACCAGACCAATGACAATGCAAAAATGATATCATTCATTTAGGATCCAAACCAACCAACATGGTCTCAAAAATTGGAACATGGTTAGAGTCTGGCCATCCTACCATTGCTTGGGAGCTTCTGACTTGATGTTCTATTTCATTTCCCAATAGGGGATTCCAATTCTTCCTGATTCCCAAAATGGTATTTTGATCGAGCCCGACCGACTTTGATTAATAAGTTCCGATCCAATTGATCCCCAACCGATTTGAATCAAAATCGAATCGGAATCCGTGGAGGCCGATCCCATATCAGATTTCAAGTTTATAAACCTTGCTTTCTAACCATCAAAAGCCCAAACAACACCCACGAAAATTCCTGCATCTAATTGCAATTAGTGTAGGCCCATACCATACCTTGTTTGAGGAGGTGATTGGAAGTGTTTGATTATCTGTTACTGTTTTAATTTGTTATTGTATTGGCTGTAATAAATGACTTATGGGTGAAGGACTAGTTTGGAGCATATCCTTATTTTCATAATTCTTCTTCAGCTTTTAGGTAATTTGTATGTATCAAGGAAAGAAGGATATAAAAGACAAAGAAAGACAATTGTTACAACTTTCTTCAGATAGAACAAAAGCAAAAGAAGGGAAGTCCCTAAATCAAATAGGATGAACTCTGCAACACAATTCATGTAATATAGAAAGTAATACTTTTACAACTGGGAAAAGATACCATGAAAGAATTAAGTAGCCCAATCACAAGAGTGAAAATAGTGCAAGGCCTTTTAAATGTGACGACTCTTCTGCTAAATGCTTCTCATGACTGGATGGGTTTCTAAAGACATCCCAAATGTTCACACTATTTGGTGGAGGAACTCATAGGTATATGAGGTGACGGAAGGATTTAAGAATTGCTACAGTAACAGGAGTCTCATGCACTGATTGCTCTTTTTTTGTGTGTGTGACCATTCTCCCAACACTAGCCATTGGCTGAGAAATGCTGACTACCAAAGCCGCTGGATTATAGGTAGCCTAACAGTGGGTACTAAATACTTTTTCATGTTATTGAGAGATTCAGCTGTTATCAAACCCCAAAGCCATTGCTTCCTTGCTTCCTTGCTTCCTTTGTTCATCCTTTTTTAGTGAAGAAAGCTAGCAAAAATCCATTGCTTGGATGTGGAGGCAAAGTAAGGTTGCTCTTGGTTTAAAGATTGCATGTTGCACTGGTTCCTTGCTTGTTCAAAGCTTGCTCTTGCTTCAAGGATTCCATGTTCCACTTTTGCTTGTTCAAAGCCTTTGATCTGTATGGGATTTCCCATAGCTACTACAAGATATGGTGGAAGCAAGAAGATGGCCAATCATCCAAGGGCAGGACCAGCTCTCTACACGTGGAAATTTTGATTCCGGTCAGACCTGATCTGATTCTGAGTTTGATAACCCACTTGTGATATTAGACCACCAGTATTAGGTGATTTGTATCCGTATTGATAGCCACCGATCTTGAATAATGAATCGGTGAACAATAAAGAAAAGGGTAAAACAGTAAAATAACCCTTTTTAAAGTAAGATCATGGGTAAACCTGTTCGATATGGCCAATCCATGCTGATACCATATTAGTATTATATCGGTTTTGAAGGTGACATGGGCAGAGGAACAACAATCTACGACCTCCAAGATCTTGACAGTTAAGCCTGTAGCAGAGCATCTACGTGTGGGCCACCGAATTATAGATCCCCTGGTCCATCCATCACAAATTAAGAAAAATTACAGGATTATTCACTTTTGAATTTTCTTTTGCATAACTATCCATTCAAACTTTCAATTAATAAAAATACACAAAATTAGGTTTAGATTTATAAAATTACCCACTCAACGTTTCTATTAACAAAAAACGTAGGTGAAATTTTGCATAATTTTATCAATCCAAAATTGATTTTGAAAATTTTTTTTAACTAAAACATCAAGTGAATAATTTTGTAAATCTAAACCTAATTTTGGATATTTTTATCAACTATGGATGTTTCTGTAAAAGAAAATCCTAAAGTAGATAATCAAGAAATTTTCAAAAAAAAAAAAAAAAAAAAAAATACATGATTACCCACTTTTGGGTTTGCCTTTACAAAATTACCCATCAAAATTTTTGATTAACAAAAATACTTGAAATTAGGTTTGTGTTTACAAAACTATCTACCCAAAATTTCAGTTAATAAAAATACCTAAAATCAAGTGTGGGTTTACAAAACTATCCAAAATAGTTAGTCTTCATCTTCCACATATAATCATGTATTTTTTTATTAATGAAATTTTGAGTGGATAATTTTGTAAACTTAAACTCAATTTTAGATATTTTTGTTAATTTAAACTTTAAGTGGGTAATTTTTTAAAGAAAAATTAAATTTTGGGTATTTTTGTTATCTGAAACTTTTTATGGGTAATTTTGTAAAGAAAAATGAAAAAAAAAATAACCGAGTAATTTTCCAAAAAAATATTAGATTGATCATAATCTTCAGTATACGGTGGGGGAGGAGTCATCATCATTTAGATCTATGCCCCTCAGCTTCAACAGATTCTATGGGCCCCAGATAACTTCCACGTCATAATTTTTTTTTTTTTTGCCTACGTGTTAAGGAAGCATGAAGTGTAAAGTCAAATTCAGATGGGACCTTGGGAGACTCCTAGTGCGTGTTTGTTGCGTAACACGCACTAGGAGTAGCCTAGAAGTAGTAGCACAACAATTAGTTTGCTCATTAGAAGAGGCTTCTTACTCTGAGGTATTCGCCATTCTAGTCTCAGAAATACCGTGAGAGCAGCTCAGCTCCGCCTCCACCCATGGCTGTTGCTCTTGAGGGCTTTCTTTCTCACATAAACCCTAACCCTAATTTCTCAGTGAAGAGAGGTTCCATGGCTTTGTCTCATCATCCTTGTTCATCCTCTTTTTCCCCTTATCGTTTCGAAGCTCTTGTTTGTTCTCCCAGTTGCAGAAGAGTTTCCGTTGTTGCCCGCTTCAATTCCCCTAAAGGGCTTGGATCGCATTTCCTTTCACTCGACAATAGGATGTCGAAGAACTGGTCATTTCTCACATTTGCTGCTTCTCAAGAAGACTCGGTAAGCTGTATAAGTTACTATTCTTCTTTCATTTCTTTGTAATTACCCTGTATCTCTCTGCGTGGTCATAAATTTTTGTGAGGATTAAACACAAATATTTCCTGTGGACTTCTATTCTTTAATTCACATAGTCCATTGCTTATTCACAAGTTTTGAAGAAGTTGACTGCCGATCTATAAATAAGATCATTTGGCTATGCTGATGTGTCGACGAACTAGGTTATTCATTTTCTTTGTTAATGAGAGACACTGAACGACAAATTGAGTTTAGCTTTCTTGGAACTCTTTCTTTCTGGCTATGGTTGGGTCTGGTCTTTGAGTAACGTGGGAAACACTTTGGAGGTTGCCTTACAGGGGGAGTTAGAGGCATTTTCCGGGGAGCAAGTCTTGAAGATTCACCTGGATTATGGCTTCGGCAGTAGCCGGATCTTCTGTGTCTCGAGCAATTCTGAGTTTTCAATAACTTTGACATTTGACCATTTGCAATTTTGGTGGCTGCAACTTTTGCCACATATAATCTGAGATGCCATGTGTCATTCTCTGAAAAATATAGGCAATTATACCCATGAACTTATATAAATGGTTGTTTCTATTGACTTCGTATATAGTATCGAGTATTGAGCTTCGAGCTAGGCAGTCGCTGACAATTAGACCTTAAAGATCAACCCATTCACTTAGGTGTAACAGTAGGCAAGTGTCTAGTCTAAATGACCGAGGCAGCTCGCCTAGGGGGGAAGCCACGTCGTTCTCAGGAGACTTCTTTTGATAAAAAATGAAAGCATAACATTGGGGACCTTATGGGTTGCCTTAGAAATTGATTCTTTCAGTTGAATGCTAGTTCACACTAAATTTCGAGTTTGCCAGGATACAAAATCGGTTTGGATCAAACGGCAATATAAATACATGTCATTTTTATTGTTGGGTTGATGTAGGGAAGATAATATTCTATTTTGTCAATACTTCCCTGTGGCCACTGGATATGTCTGTTGAATTCCTCTTAATTTAAAATTTTGGAGTAATTTTGGTCAAAAAAAAAAAAAAGCTGCTTATCTTGTTTAGGTTCTTAGGCATGATAATTTTAGAATTACAGGTTTCTCTTATTCAGAAGAGTCTGGACTTTGAAATAACTTTATTGATGTTAATTTGAATGTATTTTCCTCTCTTGTTTTGATTTATCAGAAGCCTTCGGAAGTCGAAGTGGAAAAGAAGAAAAGTGAGCTTGATGTTGGAGCAGAGGAATCACAAGAAGAATGGGAACAAACTCTAAAATCTTTCAAAGAACAGGCCATTAAAATGCAGAGCATGTCACAAGAAGCTTATGAGTTGTACTCCAAAAAAGCAATGGTAATTCTGAATGAAACTTCAAAGCAGCTTAAAATTCAAGCAAAGAAAGCAAGGCAAGATTTGAGTGTACTAGCAAAAGAAATTAGCGAAGAAGGTAAAGAATATCTTTCCACAGCAGCAGAGAATTCTCCTGAGCCAGTGAAGGATATCGTGGAGACTTTCGCCTCTTCAACTGATGACTTGAATGATGCCTCTAAAGTTCGGGATTTTTATCTTGGGATTCCCTATGGTATGTATTATAAATCTATGATGTTAAACATGGACATGGTGATTTTTTATTTTGGATGTATTACGAGTGCCAACTCTGTTTCCAGCCCCCCATTTTCTCCCTTTTCTTTATATGATCTTAAACCTTTAGAGTTTAGATATCATATTTGGTTGGACTACCTGCCTTGCAAGTGGGAGCCTATGGAAAGTCTCCGAGGTGGTATACCAAAAAGGAAAATATTGCGTACACCAGCTTGATCAGGTGTTTTGTTTAACCATCTTGTCTTTGTTTTACTTTTGGAACGTATTTGAAACTTTCATTTTTCGCCCAAGACTTCTAATCGTTCAAATGAATACAGAAGAATATATGTATATGTTCTGCATCATTAGTTCAAGTTGGTTTTAGGTCTATCCCTTCAGAGTGGGTCACATCTTATTTCTTAGTTCTCATCCTTTTATCATGAGAGACATGAAAAGCTATAGGATCACCAGATGCATACATGATATCTTCTGTTCCTTTTTTCATCTTAAGCATCCTTTTTCTGCTGCTTATCTATTCTTTGATTTGAAAATCAGACATGAATGGTGGTGTTAATGTCTGCAAATAATTTTGCAGTGGAGTTAGTGAAGCAACGGGTCGTTAGGCGAGTCTTTGTATTAGTAGTTGTATCAATATTAGATTTCCTTTGGTTACTGTACTTTTGTGTGGGTTGAACAATGGCTCCTTTATATATTTCCACTTTCTTCTCCATGGTAAAATTTGTAATGTATCCAAAAAGTAGTAGTGCTAAGTTCTTCTGTTTTTAAAATTTATCTTTGTTGAGGCGATTGTTATTCTTTGCAGGTGCACTGCTTTCTCTCGGTGGCTTTCTTACCTTCATGCTCACTGGAAGCACTTCTGCCATTAGGTTTGGTGTTATCCTAGGTGGTACTCTCTTAGCCTTGAGCGTATCAAGTCTAAGGTCATGGAGGGCAGGAGAACCATCTGCTTTGACTGTGAAAGGGCAAGCAGGTAGTGTATGCAACCTAGTTTCCATTTATTTCCATCAAAGTTCATGTGGTTGCATAAAAATAACTTAGATCCTTTGTTACAAGTGAAGAACTCCCGAACCCAAATTATACTAGGAATAGGTCTCCCACTAAAACAAGGACAAGAGAACAGAAAATAGGAAGAAAAAAAAATTTATATTGTATATATCTTCTGAATCTGAAGTAAACTATTTTTTAAAGAATAATATCAAAGAAACCAAGTAAAGCTTAGATTGCTGGGACTGCAAACTTCAGGCGAATTTATATATTATTTTTCGGGTAAATTCAACAAGTAAGGTGCAGTTGAGAAAAGGCTGATTTCTTTGTCGATTTGATGGGTGTGCGATATCATTGGCTAGAATCTCAACTGAAGAAATGTAACTCCTAAACTATGTTCTGATTAATGGATATGTGACACAGAACTGGTGATTTATAGAAAGAGGGCCAGTGTGTATGAGACGAGAAACAGAACAACAACAAAGCCTTATCCCAACTTAATGGGGTTGGCTACATGGATCCAAGCAAGGACAAGGGAGAGGAAGTATGAGACTAGAAACAGAAAAGAAATTAAAATAAACTTAAGCAACTGACCTGGCCAACTGTGCATCGTTGCCTGTAAGGCTGTAACTACGTAATAGGAATGATTGATTGAATTATAGGAAGCCACAGCTGAAACCGAGCACTAGAAGAAAGTTTAAATCACTGATAAACCAATTGGTTCGACTAATTATATGTAGGAGGACTTTTGTTTTACCCTAAAGCATGCAACAATTGAATTACAGATGGTATGTAGTGCCCACGGACAGAGCTTCTTGTTCAATTCCTATTCTAAGATTGAAATCCAATTCCTAGAAGGAAACACTGCTTATTTTAAATAAAACTAACACTAATCCTATTTGAGTCAAATAAATTTTAGTTGGAATTGTGAATCAAATGTAAATATAACTAGGAATGAATTAATGAAATTCAAAATCCTAAACCAACTTATGATTGGTAGAAAAGCATATCTAGAAGTACAATGGGATACGGAAACATAGAAGTACAACAACAAAACAGCCAGCCCTCCACAAGAGGACCAACTCAAAATCAGATCCTAATCTGACTAGGACCCCACTAAAATGTAAATAGAGGTTAAAAACTGAAAATAAATAAATAAATGAGGTCCATGTGTGAGACCAACTAGCCTTTTACAAAAGATTACTTCTGTTGGTTATTACTCTGCTCTGCATTATCCTTGAATTAGACTAATAATAAGCAGGTGCATTTGTTCGTCATTCAACCATAGTATGTGGATATGTGACGTCTTGGTTCTGCTGTGTGTGTAATTCATAACTAGTGAAAGCTTCAAATTTCGTATTATTCCAACATTACTGTTTTATAATCATTGATCATAGAGTTGGATCTCATGCATTCATGCATGCCAGGTATTCGTTGAACAAAAGAAGTTTTCTCCCATGGTTCCATCAGTATATATACATATGTATAATGTATGTGGTGTTGTTGTATGTGCGGTTGCATTTAAGTTACTATTAGGGTTTCTTTATTTTTTCTGATAAATTACAGTCATTAGGGTTTTCATATTTCAGCAAATAAAGTTAAAACAGTAACAAAGAAAATGAGAAGAGGGAAAGAAAGCAGCAGCTGCGCTGACAGGTTTTCAATGAATCATGCCTGGAAGGGGTACGAAACATTGGATCTTCAAATTGAAAGTGGCTTGACATGGCTAATAAAGGATTTGTTGTACTTGGAATGGCTAATTAATGGGTTCTTATTGGGCTTGGCCTGCCTGGCCAACTAACTAATTATTTGAGCTGGCTAAGCCATGGGCTAGTGTTTTTCCCTTTCCCAGCTGTGACCACTCAACTATGAACAAACTGATTGCCTAACTATTTCATATATTTATACATAAAAATGAAAAATTTGTGTATTTTAATTTAATTTAATTTTTGTAAAGTCTTGATGCTGGTTGCCTGAACCGTTTTCTACTACAAATGGTGTAGGCTCGCCTGAGACTAACTGTATATGTAATTATCTGCTAAGTTTGGACTAGGTATGTAGGTTGGGAAACTTGCCTAAATTTGCCTGATTGCAAAGTACAGAGTTTCAGTCAGACCTTCAAAATTCTTTTCAGCTGAAATTTTGTGGCTTTTTTTTTTTGGGACCTTTTGTCCAAGTCCTATTTGAACCATATGAACCAAACTGAAACCTCCAACTTTGACCAAAGTTTCAGTATACCGTGTAAAAATGTGCATCTAACTTATAAACAATGCGGAAGCATTTCGTACTCCTTTTACTAAACAATATATTTGTTTTAATTTGATCATGAAGATTACTTAATGTATATAATATCAATAGAATACATTTGATCAGGGAAAGCATGAGATTTTTTTTTTTTAGTTGTACATTTTCTTACGTATTTCCATTATCTACTGTATTTTATACTGTTTTAGTATTTTCTTTCCTTGTAAAAATAAATCAAATATAGTTTTGGTGGAAAATATACTAGTGGGTAACGAATGTTAGATCTGACCATTTTACATGCATATGTTGCTTTACTATCATACATTCATGCTAAAGCACCATGATATAGGTATGCAACACTTTATTAAGTTGAAATCATAAAATGATTATTTATAGTTCTTCTTTGGATTTGATCGTCACAAGATATTTAGTAAAGCATAAATAAGGCTTCCTAAAGTTTGAAAGAAAAATTCAAAGAAATACCCTTTATTTCTATTATTCTTATATCTTTACTTGAAATGCTGAAATCTTATTTCTTTCTATGGTCTTCCAGTTTGCCTTCTGTGAATTAATCTGGACACGTTGCAATTTTGACTAGTATTTACTTCATCTCCCAATTATTCAGGACTCAGATTGCAAGTATCCCTAGGGACCACATGACAGCACTTCCACCATCTCATAATAATGATAATAATTTTATTCCTGTTAAATTCAATCTATGATATAAGTTTTCATGTCTTGGGTGGTGTGAAAAGTAGGTTCTTTGCTCATTCTTAGAAATATGTTAGGCATTTTTCCTCAGTTTCATTCTGAGAATGTATTTGTCTTATAGAAATTGGCATGCTGGTTGTAACTTATGAGATGGCCTAGGAGGGCTCCATGCATTTTTTTTCCCACACTCACAACCTCTGCAATGTACTGAGCATCAACTAATTGGCTGTTTGAGAAAGAAACCTCTCTTTTCAGGGTATTATTTAACTGAAAACTTGAAACTTCATTGTGTGCTCTGTTTAAAATAAATTTTTTATTTTGGGGGGGGTGGGGTGGGGTGGGGTGGGATGATGTGGAGGAAGAATGTAATAGATGCTGTGGCATTAATAGGGACATGCCCACCAAGAGAATTTTTTGGGTGTGCCACTCAGAAATCATTCAAAAAAAAAAAAAATAACGAACAACCTAGTGCACGAGGCTCCTGCTACTGCAGGGTCTGGGAGGGGCAAGTTGTACGCAGCCTTAACCTCTGCTTCGCGTAAAAGGCTGTTTCTAGGTTTTGAACCTGTGACCGACATGTTGCAATAGTGCATCTTGACCACTGTGCCACAGGCTCGCCCACTACTCAGCAATCATTCTCTGCTTTATTTGTTTTGGGGGGAGGGGGGAGGACCTTACCAAGTGTTGAAAATTGGAGCGTATTATTTTAAATATAACATTTATTTTAAAAAATGTTCTAGAAAAAGGCAGGTCAGGTCTATCCTTGAGGATTGGGGTTTGAAAGAATGCGAATTGTTTATTCATTTGTATTTAACTGTGCATGTATGTCAAATTATTCTTTTAGTTATCCATATAAACCTCTGACCTACTGGAAGACTTTAAACTGTTTCTGCAGCAATTGCAAGTATAATATTCCTGAGAGAGTTCCGCTTGTTTTTTCAGGTAACACTTGCAATTGTTATTATTTCTAAAGTAATGTATCATAATAATCAAACTGATGTAGCTTTTATCAACCTTCCATATGCAGTTATTGATATTTTAATTTTTTATTCTTGCAGAGGCCATCACTTCCAGGTTCTTTCATGGCCTTAGTCAGGTTTGTGTGATTTATTGATATCCTTTTTCTAATTTATTAAGCCTTTTTAGCTATCTTCCATAACATGTCAGTGGACTTGGCAGAAGGGGCTGTAACTTGCAATGATTGTTTCCAGCATGACAATGTGATAAGCCACATGGCATGCCTTGATTCAATCATACAATGAACAGTGAGCTTCCCTCTGTGGGACTCATATGCAAATATCAGTTTAGTTGCTGATTTATACCCATTTATCGGCCTAAAGCCAATCCTTTTCAGTGTTTGTTGGATAAACACTGATGTTGAATGGTTATGTTTTACCAATCAGACATTATCAATGGATTTTGGCCTAGTAACCCAACAAAAATCATCGTGGATCATTGATATGTGGCAGCAGGACTGAACCATTTTCTTTTTTGATAGTAGGAAAATTCATTGGAAGTGTAAAAAAGAGGGGAATGCAACAATGCAGCCTATAAAGGCAATACCGATACCATACAACAGACAAAAAAAACATAAAACCATAAAACCATTAAAGCACTAGCTACAATGGAACAATTGACCTGCATGCCACGCTACTCTAGGAGCACCCTGACTTGGAAAATTTATCAACCAGAATGTCGGCTGATCTGCATTTCAGAATGCTACAAAATGAAAATTTTAGAGATAGAATCAATAGCAAGGGCCTGTTTCCTCAAATGAGAGAACCTCCACAGACTGGTTCTCCCTTGACTAAGCCATGCCATAACTAGTGTAGGTCCCCTTCGATCAAAAGGCTCTAGAAGCCATACAGTAGCTTATTTGAGACCTCGGAAAAAACGAAAGAATCCCATAGAAAATCAGGTACCCCACTCCCAAAAGACATAGAAAGGTATCAAACATTGAACCCTAAATTGTCTTTGACAACACGACCAATTAGTGGTCCTGCATTCTCCAAGGAACTACCATAATTAAATTTGATGCTGCTTCCAAGATAAATTCTTCTTAGGAGATTTATTTGTTGGTGTAACCTTGCTATTTAGGCTAATCTTGAAGAAACAATTGATGGCAACTTGAAAGCTACACCCTAATTAGGTATGTTGGATTCAAATTGCTAGGGCTAAGGTAGGACAGAATGAGGTACAATAGCTTAAGAACACAAAACTAGGGACTGTTTAGGCTATACACAGATTAGGTGACTGAGAAATTAGGACAGAAACAATGAAACTCAACAAAACGGACTAGGGCAGAACTAGGGCTCAGAAAGGAGAAATTGCTAACGTGTGAACCACAAGTAAGGACTGAAACTCGAGAATTGTGATCTACAATCACAAGTGGAGGCAACAGTCAGCAAGCAATGCCCCATTTATATACAAATGTTAGTGGCCAGAACAAGCTGAATAATCGCACAACACCATGTAGTGGTGCTCGTAGATCTGCTTGTTCCTTTCTGGTGGTCCTAACAGTGGCTAGAAGATGGGTGATTTCTCTGCAGACTATGGGAGTGCGATGGGTTCATTTTAGGGCTAGACTGGATACAGGCCAGGGGTTGGTAGAGGCTGTAACAGAATGTTCTAAGGCAAGGTTTGGTGGTAGAATTTTGGGAGGAAAAGAATGATGCGTGACTTTTGAGAGAACAGTTTGATTTGAAGGACTTGTGATGAAAGCCGTAGGGTAATGGAGGGACTGATAAGCTGACCTGGTGTCTTAAAGAACTGGAATGTAATGCTGCAACTGAGTGAAGAGCTTGAAGGAACAGTGAAGTGTCGGTGACAGGGTGGGGAATCCACCCTACTCAAGCTACAGTGAATCACATCTGAGTAAGGTAGCAGCAGCAATTTTATTACTCAAAACTTGTGTTCACCAAAGGGGGGGGGGTGTGGGATCAATCCCTATTTATAGCTGAAGGGATCAGCCCTGATTTAAAATAAGAACAGAAAATAAAAAAACTCGTTGAAGAACTCAACGGAGTTTCTAGGAGACTTCTATAAGCTAATAACAGAATAGAAACTGTCTAAATTTCGACCAAAAAAAAAAAAATTCAAATTCTAAGGAGGCTGCTG
Source organism: Macadamia integrifolia (assembly GCF_013358625.1). Taxonomy (NCBI): domain Eukaryota; kingdom Viridiplantae; phylum Streptophyta; class Magnoliopsida; order Proteales; family Proteaceae; genus Macadamia; species Macadamia integrifolia. Next base: position 2,472,390 of record NC_056565.1, on the reverse strand, counting down.
GCAGAGAGAGAGAGAGAGAGAGAGTTGCCCCAAAGTTGAGTTTCCAACAAATTTTTAAAGCTTTATATCTCACATGGGAAAATCAAAGTGCGCTAATAGACTGTAAGATGACGACATGGAGATATCCACAAAATTTGAGCTCCAATAGAGCCGCAACGTACTCGATTTTGTGTAATCAAGCAAAGGCTTTCTTGACCAGACCTTTACCATAGTAATGACCAATATTTCCTTTTCCAGTGACTTATTTCTGCCGCATGGATATAGGAATGCAACAGGGTAGGGTGACAATACTAACAAAGAGATTTGTTTCCTTGTTTGCCAGCAAAGGTGACAATTTTCATGACATTATTATCAATAAGAGAATATCTACCCTATTAATCTTCTTCTTTTCCTTTTTTTTGGGGGGGAG
>NC_056565.1:2471487-2471961 GCF_013358625.1 Macadamia integrifolia | reverse complement strand
GGGGAGGGGGTGGGTTAGGAATCTACCCTATTAATCCATTAACTTATTATGTTGGGCTGTGGCTATACATACACCTTATTAGGAAAGCTAGGTCTTTGTGCTTCAAGGGGAGTTTTTGTTCCCTTGAAGAGTGGACAAAAGTTGGCCAGGGAGGGCCGGAGGGGTTGAATACGAGATCCTTGTTTTATGGGCCCGTACCCAATTGTTTAGTCCCTCTTTGATTGTTTGAGGCTGCCTTATGTTATTGTCCTTTATGCCATGTATCTTAGCTTTTCTTTTGCAATATAAATTATCAGAAAAAGGAAAACAAAAATCATCTACGAGGAGTTCCTGCTTTCGTGTGCCCTCTTCTCCAACTTGTCTACTGCTTTCCAATGGGTCTTTTAGTTTGATCAAGATTATGTCCATTTATATTTTGTGGTTTTCTTCGATTTTAAATGAAAATGTCAATTATCACCACCCCCCCCCCCCCAA
>NC_056565.1:2455724-2471467 GCF_013358625.1 Macadamia integrifolia | reverse complement strand
AAAAAAAAAAAAAAAGAAAGAAGTTTCAATGAAAAGTATATTAATTAGGTTATCTACATCTGCAGGACTAATGATTGTTCTCTGTTTCTGTCATTTTCTGCTTCCATAAATCGATACTTGGATTTCTATAAATTTTTAGTTATGGTTTGCTCTTCATTTTCTGACAAATGGTTTAATCTATGCAGTGGCGCAATGGTGGCCTTTTTTTGCTATAGGATTATATTAAACGGTAGTCAGAAAGGGCCAAACATGGATCATGGACAAGAGAATTAGTTTCTGGAAGGTTAGTTGCATATTCCTCTTGTTGTCTGTCCATTCTCTCTGACTGGAAATAATTTTAACTGACTTCATATCTGTATATAATCATATCATTGGCGCTGGGGTGACAAGAATGATTTACTGCTTACTTTTTGAATATTGTTGTGTGGTATTTCATTATTTTTGGCCAGCCATCTCTCTCTTTTTCTATTTTCTTGGCTTTTCCTTAAATGGCATGCATAGTCTGGGTCTTGTCCCAAGTATGACCTTGGATAGAACCTATGGGAGGGTAAGGATCCATGAAGCCAACCCCACATAGCTGAGTTTCTCCCGACTTGCTGGGCTGTGCCTCTTTTCTCTTACTTTCATCTCTCTTTTATCATTTTTTCTATTTTTCATTGCATTTGTCCTATTCTGTTTGGACCTCAGTTTTCCCCGCTTTGTTTTGCATGGATCCTTATAGCCGATCCCATTAAGTTGGGATAAGGCTGAGTTTGTTGTTGTTGTTGGTGGTGGTGTTGTGAGCTTACAAAGGGATGAGTGATACTAACATCAGGGATTCAGGATGTAGGAACATGAGGAAGTTGGCCTCGTTCAACCTTATGTGTTGTGCACTTGTTGCTTTGTGTGTGTGTGTGGAGGTGATTCTGTTCCAGAAACCTGGTTTGACTGGGTAATATGGATCTACTTAGCAATTCAGCGGGATTCACAAAGTATGAAAAAAAAAAAGAAGAAAAGAAACAGGGATTCTGTTACACGATAATGTCAATAACTTGAATAGTTAAGATCCTAATCGACCTTGTGTTACATGATTATAGGACTGGGATGCTGGACCATTCCTCTCCTGTTCTTGATCAACTGTACTATCTAGATAACTATCTCGATAGTTTTTTAGATGCTAAGAAGTCTTACCTTTCTCTATGTATCCAGGTGGAAGAAAGTTCTATACTGTACTGTACTGCAATGGCTTTGGAAGTGTGCTGTGCAGTTAGCTGAAGATATAGATGTATGAGCATTGGTGAAGAATCTGGTTTTGTTTACTTACGACTTGTAATTGTGTTGGTAGAACAAAAAAGGAGACCTCCCAGGAAATGAATAACCAATCAAGCATTACAATAAGGAGGATGCTATCATCTTACTAGGGAGAGGTGCTGAATATGATCTTTTGGCTTTCGTTATTCTTTGTCAACCTCAGTGTTCAAATCTGAAAGTAATGTGCCAGAAAATTGCTTTCTCGTCTTTTCGACAAACTCGTTCAAACTCTATTCTTCAAAAGAGATCTTCGAATGAATTCAGGTCTAAATCATTGACCTAAGAGAGTTGGGAAATTCAAAATTCTCTCTTCAAATCCGAGGGGCTACTAGGGAGTAGATCACGAGCCTGCAATGGTACACCGTACACATTTGCGAGTGGCAAGAAATTGGATTTCTAACCCAACCTTATTTAACAAATGCTCTAGAAATTATAGTTTTCTTAGTTCTACCTTTTTTTTTCTTTTTTTTTTATAAAAAAATATTTCAACGGTGTGGTTTTAAGTTCAACTCCTCTTACCTCCTTTGGGGGGGTGTTTAGTGCTCTTTCACTGCATTTAGTTAACCTTACTATATAACTTAATCCATGCAATTTTGGAGTCAATATGGATTAACGGAACTTATCAAGCTAAAGGCCTGAATACATGTTAGCAGCAAAAGAAAAAAAATCATATTGTGTGTAGAAAAAAGGTTCATATTGGAATTGACAGACATCGATTTTGATAGTTCGACACAACTGATTCTTAAATAAGAACACCATAATTGTATGACCATTCAACCTCGAAAGGATTTTTCAGACTGATTAAAGCCAAGATTCTATCTGATCCTAAACGCATTTTAAAAAAAATAACCCTGATTACGCACCCCTAAAAAGATAGGATTAATGGACCGCCATTTTAAGCCAGAAAGGTTGATCTGGTCAAATCCATCTTTGTGTGACCATTTGTGAATGTAATCGTTTTAGAAGACTAACCATCTCAAGTTTCAAATCCCACCTCCTCGACATGACTTTATTTTCATTACTAATCCCCATCTTGCAGTATCGCGAGATTACCACCAATCCTAACTCGCATCATCCCCCATGAATCCAACCGAAATATAAATTTCTTGCCATCTAACAAACTCTGGATTTTTAAACCCCTTTGCAATCTCCACATCTAAACGCCACTCAAAGTGAACTTTCAGAGCATACAGAAAGCCAAATTGAATTGCTTCGATTCCGATCTCCACTGCAGATCTTGCAGAAATAGTAAACTGTTCCGCAGCGACGAAGTAACCATGATCATCTTCAGCAAAAGTATATCAACCCCTGATCGTTCATCCAAGAGTGGGCAGCTTCATTCGATTTCTGGAGGTAAACATCATCTGGAGTTACAATAACCAAATCATATTGGATGCGAGGACAATGGTCATTACCAGATTAAACAGCTTCCCCGAACAGTTTAGTAAAGATATTCAAGTTCCGGTGTGTAAATCATATTAGCATGAACCCTAATTCGTAATAGCAATGCTCATGCTGTACCAGGAAAGCATATACATGATTTACATCCACTAAGAACAGTGAAAATAAAAACAAAGGGCAGAAAAGGAAAGAGTGGGAAGTCATCTAATTTTTTTAGCCATGAGAGCTCTCAAGTATAGTGGGATATCCCTGTCAATAATTAATACACAAAGGGAAGCTGTGGATAGCCAAGTAGACACCTACAGTAAATTTGTTATCCAACCACCATACAAATGTACATGAGCACAGACAGTGATAAAACCCCATTTTGATCTTTGCAATAGTGGAGGACATACAGAAAACATTAGAAAATGGCAATGGTGCCAGACATTTGACTTGTAATTAGATGTTTTCCTTCTTCTCATCTGCCTCTTTTCAGGAATCAGCGCTGTGCCCAATTCAGATGTCCGCATGGGGAACATGGTTAGGGGTCTCTCCCTGATTATCCAATGGCATGTATTGAGCCATGATAGCGCGGATCTCTGAATCCATATACCTCTGAACAAGATATCAGAAAACACATGATAAAATACTTGCAAATATGAACACGTTGCAGGCAGTGAATAAGGAGAAAGAATCAAAGAAACACTAAATAACTAATGGCATACCCGGATTCTGTACTTGTACACAGCATACCCTCCAACACCAGCAGCAGCCAAACCAAGGAAGATGACCCAGAAAACATTCCAGCTGCTTGATGCCTTACCCTCTTTACCTGCATCTTTCCAAAGGATAAATAAGCTACTGTCCAGAATGGAATAGAGCAGGAAACCCCTCCATAAATGAGAGAAAAAAATAAAAAGCATAACATGATCAATCACTAGGAATTGCATACAAGTAACCCATGGCTCCCATATTGTACAAATACATGATTAATACAACTAAGTCAGATACTAGTAGACTCCAGTCCACAAGCACCGACACAGGCCACCTGAAACCAAATTTGATCACCAGTTCTGCATTCCACAAATTTCTAATTGGGGTACCCTGGTCAAGAAAGAAAAGAAAAAAGCTTTGAGATACTCACTTATACATGTATCATGTTCTCGCATATACAATGCATTGCCACTGCAGCTGCACTCATAACTGCCATATGTGTTCTTGCATTTGCACTCGGGGCATTGGCAGGCAAGCTTTTCCTTGCACTCATCGACATCTGAAACACAGCCAAAAATTCAGAAATGTACACTAAGCAATAAGACATACCGAATGTATCACACTGTTTAACACAATTCAACTCTGTTTGGGGCCGAGAAGAACTACAATGTCAGAATTGTATTACCATCCCTGAATTGTGTCATGGGGATATTCATTGGATGAATCATAACCCCAAAACTGAAATTCCAACCTTAAGGTGCGTGTTTGAACTATTAACTCTTTAATAACTTATGACGGTGTTTCATTTTATTTAAAAAAAGAAGAAGAAATTTTCAACCATGTCCAGTTGTGTCCACTACAGCACATTCGACAATCAATTAAAATGCATACCTTTGAAGGCCCCAGCCACATATCTATAGTATGTGAATAAGTCATATGACTTCAAGACTACAAACAACATTACTTCACATGACACGACAGTGAACGTCAGCACAATATCCTTTTCTCTAAGGAAAATAGAATAATAGTAAAATATTTGACCTCTTTCTATTTAACAAAATGTTCTTCCATAACTTTGTTGAAAGAAGAGGAGAAGAAAGGAAGTATAAAACATAAAGAGCCATGATAAAAGTAAGAAACAAAAAAACCAGATGACAGTAAATGGTCATTTACAGTCCACTTTAAGATCCTTGATCCACCTAGGCAGATATATTAGTTTCCCATAACTAGAAAACACACACACAATCAGTGTAATGATACCACTGAGATGCGATTCCCAAATGGCCCATCTCATAGTTCCATCAGCGTCATGCCAATAAGAGTATTTGATGATGAGACTCAATTAGCTTGCGGTCCAATATCTATGCTGATTGGTTATTAAACCATAACCCAGGCTTCTCTCAGCAGGCCAAATGTTTATCAATAGAAACTAATAGCCATTTCTATTTTCTTGAAGTTAATAGAGAAAAATGTAAGGGCAGTAATAAAGTACCTTCACATGTATTAACTCCATCACCCTTGAATCCAGGTGGACACTTGCAACCCTTTGAACGGTCTTCCTGCATGATCCATTGGAAAAACACAAGTCACAAACCAGACACAATCCATGACAACTGGACAATAATTTGAGAGGGGCAAGGAGGGAATGTTTGCCACCACTTACTATGCAGGCAGAGTAAGTCTTGCCATCTCGTGTGTTCTTCCAGCATCCACCATTGTTGATTCCACAGCGTAAAGCTCCTGAAGCTGTAGAATCATGAATAAATTAGAAGATGCCAATACAAGATTCGGAAATCAGCATCAAAGCAGCTATAATAGGATTTATGTTCTAAATTCAATTATTATCTGATAAAATAGTAAACAAGATTTCGATCCCATTTCTTGGAAAGCATGTCTGCATTTTTCCATTATCTACTTCAGAATTTTTTTAGCACAAAAGGAGCAATTTTGCTTTATAGTAATCATACATTCAAAGTTGCTAGACTGAAACCAAGAAGGAAATAATTGGGTGTGAAGGAATTGTTTAGGGTCAGATTTAATTAAGAGATTGAGGGCTTAATTAGAATTAATCCTCTGAAAAACCACTTACAGTCACTTCCCCTAAGCTGCCCAATCCGGCTGAAGCCATTGTTTCTGATTACTTGCGATTCAGAGAATTGAGACAGGCAGATTAATTTAGACAAGGTCTTACTGGTAGTGATTTGGGAGGCAACTCTGGGGCAGCTGTCCAAAGTCAATTTCCTATCTACAGCTGGACTGAGGTTCTGCGCAAGTGGAACCTTGAAGCTTCAGGCAAATTCTTTCATAGAGCCACATAACTTGTTTTCTAGAGCAATGCATTCTGGAATTGCTTTGAAGGTAACAGGGGTTCCTTCAAAAAATTCAGTTTTTATTTGAAGTACAGTATCTCTAGATCAAATTTTGACCATTGACCACTTGATAAGTCCATTCCATCCCAAGGGCTTGTATAATCTATCCTCAGGAGCAGGAATTAGTTCATCTTTCACTCATTGTGCGCATGATTCAGAAATGTGAGATAAAAAATGCATTATTGATAGATGAATTGAGGATAACATTTATTATATATTTATTTTGAGCTGGACACCTCTCTCTCTCTCTCTCTCTCTTTCAAATCCTTTCACCCTCAACATATGGCCACACATGCATTTGCACGTGTAATTTTTACTAGTATATATATATATATATATATTTTTCCCCTTTTAGGTTCACTTATGGTTAATCAGGAAGGAAAGAAATGCAAGGGTTTCTACAAATAAAAAAAAAAGAAAAGAAAAGAAAAATTCAAGAATTCTACAAATAAAAAAAGAATCAAGTGTTTCCAACACTCAGATAGAGCCAACTTATTATGGTAAAGCAGCCAAGGCTAAGGGGTAAGTCATTTTATGGGCCTCTAGTTTGTAAGGAATTCAAAGATAAGATAGGTCTGTTCCTGTTTTTACCCATTTGTATAGTTTTGCTGGGGTTTTCCGTATTCCAAAGAAACGGAAATTATCTATTTTTGTGGTCTGGCTGAAGATATGTGTAATATTGCCTCGTTGTTTGGAATTATTCAGTATTTTTCCATATTTTTCATTTACTCAATAAGTTGATATATTTAACAGCTAAATTATGTCAAGTTGTTTTATGTGTCTTTTTTACAGAAACACATATATGCCCATATGTTTCCTGCACTGTATCTTCACTATCCACAAACTTATTAGCTCTGGTTATAGGACAATCACGGCAGTTATCTGATGGTTAAGGTATTAGGGTTGCTCAGGAAATCTTAAGGTTGAATGTGGCAGGAGGCTGGGGTTTATGGAGGAAAGAGGAGAAAAATGTCTGGACATGGAAGGTATTTCACTAGCAAATGGAAGGGATAAGGGAAATCTAATTGACAGCATGGTTGGTGTCATAGCCTGGCATCAAATTCTTGAGAACATGGGTACGTCCATGTGATGAGGTACATCATACCCATCTCCTTAGTCAAACTTCTATCCCAAAAATGTAAAGGAAGAGGTTAATAAGTGAATGCAAAGTTTCACTGATCTAATGTTCCAAAAATCATAAGCATTATGTGGAGATATGGAATATATATTCTATGATCTAATGTTTACCTTCACAATGGGTATAACCATTGCCAACAAACTTTACGCCTTGCACAACAGGGCATTCACATATTCTTCCCCGAAAAGTATCCTGAATTCAAACATAAAATCAGAGAACTGGAAAATGAGGAGATTCACGGGCCCAAGCCAACCAGAAACTCATCAGAAACTTTGGCAGATATTGATCATCACCAAAAGCTCATAAAAAAAAAAAAAAAAAAAAAAAAAAAAAAAAAAAAAAAAAAAAAAAAAAAAAGAAAAAAAAGAAAAAGAAAAAGAAAAAGAAAAAGAAAAAAAAAGAAAAGAAAAAAAGAGAGGAGTTAAGGGAACTCTTTTCAGACACACCTCCAACTTTAAACAATTCAAGGTCAATTGCCCTAAAAAAACACTCAAAATTTTCACCAGTTCATTTGTATGGATGTGCATGAAGAATGGACAAGCTTTAAGTAGAAGATTTTCCTCCCCTTTTTTAATGAATTTAATGATACATTATCATAAGGATAAATAGGTCGATATGATGAAAGTACCTTGCATGCAGTAATGTTTGCAGCCTTATCCTGCCAGCATCCACCATTATTTTCCAAGCATTCATTTGTTTCTATTCCTGCAGATATCCAACCAAATAAACATAAGAAAGAGGAACTCACTGAAGAGTCTATATCAAGCAACCTTAGCACAAAAAAGAACATATACTCCCTTCCATCTACAATGACTCTTATTTAAAAAAATCCCAAATTTCAAGGTCGGTTTTAAAAGCATTGAAGACCAGGCTCCTTTCCAACATTGTCTCTTCATTAAAGTCACTGCATTTCCCACTTATGTTTTAAATTCTGAAATGTGGTCATAAATGACAATGGTAATGTAGTGAATTTTCCATTACTAAATTTCTAAACTGCATAAACCATATGGTTCGGAGAGGAAACAAAGACAGGAATATCAAAATGGGATGGAGTGAGTACTGAGTATAATGGAACCAAGGCCAATATTCCCCAGCTAAACCTACCCTGATATTCTAGAGTATGGACATTAAACCTCAAGACAAATTTAAAGATTCAAAGGTCAGTAAAAAAATTTTAATACACCAAAGTGGACTTGCTATTTGAACATATATTGGTAATCAAACCAACCATTAGACCTGAATATCTGACTTAGCTGATTCCAAAAATATGCCTAAGCAATAGGTGGCCAAACAATGGATGAGATGGATGAATTTAAAGAAAATTGCAAGTTGTAGAGTATCAAAACTGGGCATGACAGAGTTAGCGTGAATTCAAATCCAAATTCCTGATAAATAAGCAAGGAAACAGTGATGACAGAACATCTGACCATCACTTAAACAAACAGCTGGTTCAGTGGTCTCCTGGAAACCAGCACAGATGGCTTTAAGAACTGCTCCTTTGTCCAACTTCCCTACACCAGACAAATGAAATATATTAAAGCTAATGATTAGCTGAAATTGAGATATTCAAGCGACCACCTTAAAAGAAAATATTTCAGACCTCTATATTGTCTGCTGTTGATCACAAGAGTCGGCAATATAGTCACATCTCCTCGGGAGCCTGTGCCAATCTAAAATCAGAATAAACTGCGAGTCAGGATTTGGGATGATTCACATGAAAAAGAAATGAATATCAAATAACGTAAATAATATAGGATTACAACTGCACATGAAATAGTTCAGAAACTAACTTGTGCATCCTGTTCAGCTTTAAGCACTGGATTCTCCTCATCTGCTTCAGGGTCTCCAATACATTTGTCTATCTTGTTGAGATCAAGACCTGTTAAAAAACATATAGTCATCCACCATAAGAAGTAACCCACATAAGGATTCATCTTATGCAACTTCAAATATTCATACACAAGTGCTTCCAACCCACAAATTACCAAGTAAATTACGACATAAAGTATCAGAAACTAAGTTAAACCAGAAAACATGATTTCCCAATTTCCAGTTTTGACTTGGCAAAGCGAAAGGAAAACTCATGTAGTACTATAAAGTTCCTTTGGAAAAACCAGACAGAGCTGTGAGAAATGTCACACACGGAGAGTAAATGCCAGAAAATCATTCCAAACCATAATGTACATGCATACTACACATGGAAATAACCCAAGGCAATTCAGACACTGGCAATGTTATATCCTGAAAATCATACACCCAGATATCCTGACATTCAACATTTGGGCATGGGAGTGGGGAAGGACAGACTGGACAGTCCAAATCAGCTCAAAAAGCTAGAAATAAGTCACAAAACAAGACACCCCAGATTAATGAGAATTTTATCATGGTTCTTTCTGCACAAGGTCAAGAAAGAGTATCCAAGGGATACCACTTATAAGAACATTCAATTGGCACAGATGCACATTCTCCTTTTTCTTTTTCTAATTTTTTTTCCTTTAATAAGTATGAATAAAGTTTAAAAGTTACCAAGAGACTTGATGACTTTTTCTGCACACTCCTTGGTATACTTCTTCTCTTTCATTGGGCACCGGATTGAAAAGTCAGTAACATAATCCCACCAAAGCCATGGTTTGCCGCTTTCATTTGCAACCTTAAACACACAAACCTGCCGCAAATTCTGAACGACAACGTCCTTTCCATCGTAGCCTCTACTGAAGTCTTGTTCAGGATCTGGCGCACAGTACCTCCCATGGTTGATGCACTGAGACTTGCACTGCTTGCTCAAACTAAAAGCATCTGGGCAATACCAAGTGATGTAGTGTGGAGTAAACTGAGTGTAACCTCCCTTCTCAAGAATCTGAGCTGCTCCTTTGAAGTTCTTGACAAACTCAATTTGGCTGTCACACTTAGGCCCACATTCATCGTTGCTATTTGTCCAGAATTCATATTCAACCCGGTCATCTGGGTGAGGCAGTGCCTCCCTCCAATCCAAGTTTATGTTAATCATTTCCCCAGATGATATAGCTTTCTTGATGCTGTCCCCAAGTGTCTTGCTTATAAGTGCAGAGGGAATGTTGATGTTCTGCAGATAATCAGCTCTCGAATCCTCCTCTTCTGGGGTGTCCATGGTGATCAAAGGTTCTATCTTGTCATCTGTGACAAGAATAGCAGCTGCCCCAGCCTTCTGTGCATTCCATGCTTTCAACGTGAAGTAACAATCTGCGAACATTGCGACCTTACCAGTAAGAAGATAGGCTGCAAGAGGGTTTTGAAAAGCCATGCATGACAATCACTAGGAACAACATCTACCATAAAGCTCGGCAATCCAAACTACAACCAATCCAAAGGACCCAGATAATCGAATTTGACAACCAGAAAATAGATTTCCTTACCATGATCCAGAGAGTTTAAGGGCATTTAACTAGAGTAAAACATCTAGAGCCCGGATACCAAATAAAGAAATGAAATTTAAAGCAACTTACAAGCAACCCTATACGTAAAATGAAGTTAAAAACGCAATAATAGCCAGGCTACCAGCACCTGTATCTAATCTTAAGATTCAATAGACCAATCATTAGCTGAAATAAGTAGGGAACTAATGAACAATCGGAGAACCATATTTAAAATCACTAAAAAATGAAACACAAAAACAGAGAGATCAACCACAGCAGGTTTTAATTGCTTTGGCATAAAAAGAGAAACTATTTGATCAAAAGCATCCGTTAAAACTAAACAGAGCACAAAAGTACAGTCCTAAACATCAAATTAACAAAGGTTACCTCCTCTATCAGCGAGAAGGAAGATTGGAAGGCCTCCTGGCTTCGATTTGAAAGACAAATCAACCTCGTCGAAGCTCTTGCATGCTTTTTGATTCGCTTTCGGATGAACCACAGTCCCGACCATGGTTCCACCGTACTGCGGAACCCCAAAGTTTCCAATCGCGCATTCATAGACACCTTTCAACGAATCCGGCGAAGTCACCCGTAAGCTGTTCTTCTCCACTACAAATTTACCAAAACAAGAACCCAATAGAAACAAAACCCAGATGGAAAACCCTAGCTTTTCCCTCATCTTCCTACCAATCGAGACAACCCAAAGAAACACCACTGCCTTCCCTTCCCCTCGATAAATCGTTAAAATTGGAAGAACTCAGATAAATCCAATATCAATAATTACAAGTGCCCAATTGCTGAAACTCTGATTTAACTCAAATTTTCTGGATCTTCAGCTGAATTGGAATACGAAACTTGAAACAAATTTCCTCAAAAAAAAAAAAAGATGCTTTTATTTCCAAATGCTTACCCTATTACATTTATATTACTTATCTGCTAAGGAATTGAAATTGGAAATCGTAAATTGTCAAGAGATTGGGTATTTCTCCACAACAAAATCAACTATTCAAGTCTATAAAGAGAACTAACTCTTTCCGGAACTAGAGAGGAAAATCTTACAAACCGCCATTAATAACGAAAGTAGTTAAATACTGCTCAATTTATCGCGAAATTATCATCTCATACGGCCCCACAGATGGTGTTGATGTCTATATGTCAAGGCATCCGTCAGATTGGTATCATGATGGAGTACAACAATGATAGATGTATTACTGAGAATTAGCCAATCAAAATCCACTTTGGGGCCTACCAGTGGTAGCCCACGTGTAATTCAGCCACCACATGTAAACCACATGCTTTTAATTTAGTTTCCACTTGTTTATGAATGATCTAGAGAGTCGTGCCGCTTCTGCCTTGGGGATAAGAGGAGTGTTTGTTAATGAAGTTATTCTTCTGCGTGTTACCAAACGTATCCTCTGGGATTGTATGTTTTTGAATGGGAAAAGTATTTTTGATTGAACAGGTGTATAGAGTTTTCTAGACAAGCATGGCTAATATTGCTATTTAAAACATGATTTAGTGATTCCGACCATTGGATAGGCTCTAGGTTGACCATTTGTAAGATTTAATAACCCTCAAATTCAATTATTTATCTTTCTTTGTAATGTGATATTTTTTTCTTGTATTTCCATGTATTTTCTTGGTGATCCACACACTCTCTTGGCGGTCTCGAATTTATCAATAATTTATTTTCTCATTTGGCAAACGACAAGCTCAAACTTAACATGTGAACATAAAACAAAAGGATATGTTAATTAGCATTGATTTTATGATTTACCTACAACAACAATTATATAACTTTATCTCAATTAAATGCGATCAGCTACATGGATCTGATAAAGAAGAAAATAATAAAAAGATGTATAATCAAGTATAAAAGAGGACTTTGTGGTTTACCTATCCAAAATATTTGGGTTTCATTTGGCAGCCACATGGTAAGCATACCATCTAGAAAACCTCCTCCCCTTAATTGAGTCTGGATCAAGTCCTTGTACGAGAACTTGATCTTGGGTTCTTGTACGTACATTTTGCCCACATGTATAATCCACTAAATTTTACTATTGGGATTACCTACAATATTATTATCAATCACTCTCCCTCTCTTCCGACTTAAATACCTTTTATCTCTCTTCTCTACTTAAATGTTGTACATTATTTTTCTTTATATATATATAAAAACTGTTTTCTATTTTTATGTAAATTATTATTTCTTATTTTAATCAATTGATTCCAACAATATTTATACTAAAATCCCAAGACCAAAGTACCCTTTTGATAATTCTATAGGTGGAGAAATCTCATTTTCTTTTAACCATGGTGATCCATTCATCATAGGCGTCATATGAATGGAACAAGATATTAAAAAGATATTTTGGACTTGTACTAAAACCCTATAGAGATTTGTGAACCCTAGAATGGTAGGTGAACTGTCCTCTATGGATGAGGAAAAATTCTATTTTCATTTTTTTTTATTTGGTTGCTTTGTATTAGTATGGTAGATGGTTCTAAGTGAGCCTTAAAACAAAAATGTTAATGAAATTTGAGAGAGAGAGAGAGAGAGAGAGAGAGAGAGAGAGAGAGAGAGAGAGAGAGAGAGAGAATGAACTTAAAAACAGAAAGAAAAAGGAAACAGATAAATGAAATGAGTCTACTATTTTGTAGGATTAAAATAAAGTTATTTTGTAGGATTAATAATAAATGAATGTTAAATCATAATTAAAATAGAAAATGAAAAAAAAATTGATAAACCGTGAGGAGAGAGAGGGAGTATGGGAAAAGAAAATAGGAAGAGATTAAGAGAGAGACTGAGAGAAAATGAACTTAAGAGAGAGAGAGAGAGAAAGAGAGAGTGAGAGAGAGAGAGAGAGAGAGTCAAGTATTTTGTAGGATTAATAATAAACGAATGTTAAATCATAATTTTAAAGAATAAAAAATTTGATAAACCCTGAGGAGAGAGGAGTATGGGAAAAGAGAATGGGATAGAAAATAGGAAGAGATAGGTAGTCGGTCAAAAAATTAGGAGAGATAATAAGTGGGTTACAAGAATTGAAACTTAGATTCTCGTATGAGATCTGGACTCCCCTTAATTCTATGTTTATTTAAAAAAAAAATTGTTTGGGAATTTTTTAAATATTTTTTTATTGAGATATATATAAAATTAGAAAAGAACACTAAAACTTAGCGTAGCTTCATTGGTCCAAAGGCACTATGTATTAACAAAGGTCTAAAGGTTGAGTCTCTCTACGATTGATTGTTATATTGGTTAACTAGGCACTAAAAAATGATTTCTACATATTTTAGGGTTTTGTTTTCGAGGGAAAAAAAAAGTTCAAATATCTTGATCTATAACATAGTTAACACCTATGAGGACCCCAATTCCATCATATGGTTGAATATCTTTTAGCCTTTCATGTTTCAACACATAGTTGGAAGATCAGGTTTTTCGTCTGGACTCGCTCTTTACAAAATATAGTGAGTCGAGTGAGTCAAACCTGGTTAGAGCGAGTCACTTCCTCCTCCCCCCCCCCCTTAATATCTTTCTTTTCCTTTTCCAATTAAGAAAGTAGTGAGGCTACGGCTTAGTTGGTGAAAAGAAAAAGTAGGTAATATCGAAGACAATAAAAAAAATTGCTAGGGTTTTTGTTTAGTTGTAGATTGAACTTATATGGTTTATGAATGGTACAAGCCAAAAAAAAAAATCAATGTATTTCACATGACTCAGACAAAATCATTAAAGCAATGAAAACAAAGTCTTACTCAGACCTAATTTAGACATTTCTTGAACTTGAACAAATTTTCATAACTCATGAACAAATTGTATATTTTTTTACTTGACTTTGACACAGATAACTTGCCTGAATCAAAACTTGATAGTCCTTTAAAGAATCTTTGTCACCTTAATATGTAGTTTGCCCTTCCATCCATCCACAAACTGTCTCCTTGGCGCAATAAGCTTGCAATTACGTGCCACTCACTCTCTGGTTTCCTCAGATGATTTGATTATTCCATTCTTTGCAAGAACCAGTAGTACTACTAGCACAAAACAGAGAGAGAGAGAGAGAGGAGATCAGGAGAGAACATAGAAGTGGACTATGTAGTGTTTTGCTACCTAGCTGAGATCAGACAATGCTGGCATTTGGCAGTGGTATAGACTCCTTATGCTGCTGTCACTTCACCATCACCACCACCAATACCAAAGCCAATTGGTGGTGGTGTGCATGGATGCATGTGTATAGTGGGAGCGAATGAATAAGAAAAAGATTACTTAACTCCATCCTCCCCCTCAAGGTTAGTGTAAAAAAAAATTACATGTCACATCAATAAGGGTTTGAAAAATGATATTATTCATATGAGATTCACATGGTCAGTATATAAGTGAGTGTGTCAGCATGAACGGATTATTATGTGGGAAGAGCATTTTGAAATTTACACAATGGTGGCACATACTTTCTTTTCCCAATTTTTTTTCGTTGGTTGTTATATGGGCTAAGAAATTGTCTTTGCATTTAAGATCGAGTTTTCTTGAAGCCATGTGAATGGAAATCAGTTCATTGTGGCCCATTAGAAGCGTACAATGGAAGGGAAGGGAGATTAGGGGGATCACATCATGAGCGTCATTTCCTTCATCGAGTGGTAAATGAAACTTTTTTCCTTATAGTTATTTTTATGGGAACAGTTCTTTAAGAAAATGACATAAAGGAATGCACCAATGAGGTACGATATTGATGCGATGGAATGGTTCATATATAAGAAGGCAACGAAATCATTTCATGTAAAAAAAATAGATTAAAAGAGGGGAACTAATGTACCTCTCCTGGCAGTTAGAGAAGCTTTTCACTTATTTTTATTCACACTTATTTGCATGAAATTTTGTATCCATACTCATAACATAAGAAATGGTCTTATGAAGCAGGTGAAAGGCAGTCAAAGTGGTCCAAATGTGAGTTCAAAGTTTCACAAAAAATGCAAAAATATCATTATAAAATTTAATATATAAAATAATTTTTATCACTTCTAAAGTTTTTTGTTTTTGTTTTTGTTTTGTTTTTTTTTTTTTTTTTTTTTTTTTGTTTTTTTGTTTTTTAGGTTTTTTAGGTTTTTTTGTTTTTTTCTGTTTTTTTATTTATTTTTTTTTAAATAGTGACAACTTGACCAGTGACAGTGACGTAAGTGTGAGATTCTCTACCACATGAGCTTATGAAAGCTAAAAACTCTCCGTCTATCTTTGTCTCTACTTCCATATATTTCTCTCACTTTTTATTTTCTCTAACAATCTCTCTATTTATAGCAAAGAAAAAAATCTTTCTGTCTACCAATTTCTAATTATTATTCTATCAACCAAAAATGTCTCAAATATTCTTAAAAATTTCAAATTATTCTTTCCCTCAAATTCATACTAACTAATTCTTTATTCTCTAGTGCTGGGTTCATTGCGGTTTTTTTTTTTTACCAAAAAAA
>NC_056565.1:2373582-2455704 GCF_013358625.1 Macadamia integrifolia | reverse complement strand
AAAAAAAAAAAACCCTTAATTAAAGATACAATATTTTGAGGAATGCCAACAAAACAAAGAGTTGGGCATGAAACTATATGAAATCCTCCAACCAAATACCCTCAAGAAACATTTAAGATAGTAAAAATGTGAGGCCCATGTCTATATTGTTGTTTGGGGTGGTGGGGAGAGGGGAGATAACTCAATCCTTTTCATAGGTGGTGGCAACTACTTAGCTAGTGGTCTTTGGCATGTTGCTGTCAAGGCCTTAGATCAGGGCTTTTAGCTTTTCTTTTTTTTTTGGTAACAAGTGCTCTTAGCTTTCACCTTTCACAAAATGGACCCCCTCCCTTCCTCCCTCACTAGCTTGCCTTCTGTTTTTGCAATATCATCCATTGCCACGGATATAGTGCTGAACCTTTTTATGTAGAGCTAAAACACAAATCTTCTATTTTTTTTTTTTTCCATTAAGAAAACAAACTCTTTATGTAGAACTAAAACACAATTTTTTTATTTTTTTTCCGAATAAGAAAACAAACACCAAAGAGTAGAGGAGTTAAGATGAGAAAGTATTCTACAGTATTTCTTGCATACACTTTTTAGGGTATTCGTAAATGACATTTCTTGTTTTATTCTCAAAAGTATTTTAAATTGAAAACCTAAAATGGTTTTAAAAAATAACTTGAAGTGACTTATTATTATGTTATTATCAAGAGATATCCTTGTTTTACATTTTTAGGACCCTAATGTGAAATGATAGTATTTATATCTGAATTGAGTAAAAAAATGTATTAGAAGACAGCCTACAAATTATTTGACAACGAAAGAAGTGTAAAATTGTCAATCATTCCACATTTGATTTATTTAATGGAAAGAATTTATTTAACAAGAAATAGGAAAAATTAAAACCCAAGAGAACCATGAATTCACTTTCAGGCAGTGACCCTTAGGGTGCAGAATGAGAGAGAGAGAGAGAGAGAGAGAGAGAGAGAGAGAGAGAGAGAAGGAAGGAAACTCTTTCAAAAGAGAGACTGATATAAAGTTCCTCTCAAAAGTCAAAACTCCAAGAAAGAAAGAGAGAGAGAGAGAATTTGCCACGTCAGCCTTCAAGGATAGAAAACTCATCTCATTCATGCCCACTTGGCACTTCAAAAGCACTAATCAAACACCATAACAGGGGCCCACATTATTCAAAAGATCATAGGAATATAGGATATAATGCTACATATCTATATCTATATCCTGAGATCGAGTGAGCTGTGAAGATACGGAAAAGCTGGGAATTAAGGAGAGATACGGATTTGGATTTTGCAGAAACGGACATGGAATTTGAATTCTAATCAAAATTAAGGCTTTCAAAGATCACGAAATATCTGTGACCCCTCATTTCTCACCTTTCTTAATTACTATAAATTCATTTCCTCCTTTTTTAAATCTCACCATCTTACGGTTCTCTCTCATCTCCACCATCCTCTTCGTGTTTATTGTCGCCTCTCATCTTCTTTCTCTGCTCTCTCTCCCTCTGTGAATTTGGTAATTTTCTGGTTAATTATGGCTATATCATCTTCAGTAATTGAAATGGATGAATATTATGAAGGAGAAGAGCTTCATGTTCTAGCTGTAGATGATAGCATCATTGATAGGAAACTTGTGGAGACGTTGCTCAAGAAATCTTCCTGTAAAGGTAATTAAAGACCAATCACAAGTTTTTGTTTTGAATTGTTAATAGGAATTTTCGATCAGTTCACATCTCTTACCTCCTAATGTAATAATCTGGTTTCTATATGTTGATGTTACAGTGACGACAGTAGAGAATGGGTTGAGGGCATTGGAGTATCTGGGTTTGGGAGGTGGTGAGAATCATGGCTCTGCAATTGGAACCCATGTAAGTTCTCTCTCTCTCTCTCTCTCTCTCTCTCTCTCTCTCTCTCTCTCTAAATATCTCATAGCTTATAGAATTGTTCTTATATATGTAACATCAAATTCGGATGAAGCTAAGGTTTCACTGAAATGATTAAGCTTGGCTGGATCTGTCTCAAGACCAAGGTTTTGAGAACTTGATATTGGGAATGGGATCGGATAGAAATACCTCTGCTTTCAATTAAAAAAAATCATTTTTTTAGATTATTTTACCCTTCATCCATGCTGGCCAAGAATCGAAAACCATGCTCAATTCTCAAGGCCCCAAACTAATCAAGTTTTGATTTTTTTTTTCTTTTTCTTGCATAACCATAAAGCATTTCTCCTGAGAAAATCTGAATCAGTCTTATCTGATATGATTCTCCATGCAGGGAGAGAAGGTAAATTTGATAATCAGTGATTATAGTATGCCAGGAATGACAGGGTATGAGCTTCTTAAGAAAATTAAGGTAATGCAATCTTGTCACCTAAAGTATTTATGCTTCATCAAAAAGTATTCCATAAGTAATTCTCCCTGAAGTATAATACTCTGTTTCTTACTCTGCAAGCAGGAATCATCTACCATGAAAGAAATTCCAGTTGTGATTGTATCATCTGACAACATCCCAACTCGAATCAACAAGTAGTCTTCATTTCCCTTAATGATCTTCCTTTTCACATTCTGTGCATTTTAAAATATTTTCATAATAATGTATCTGGAATTGGATTGTGTGGTTTTTCTGGACAGGTGCTTAGATGAAGGAGCTCAAGAATTCATACTAAAGCCCCTCCAACAATCAGATGTAAAGAAATTGAGATGTCATATGATGAAGATTAACAAGTCATGCAGTGGGAAGTTATGTCTTGGAAGGTAAAATCCTCCAATAAACAATGAAAGAGACTTGAAGAATTTACAACTTTAACATGACTAGATGTGTATTAATTCATAAAACATGAAGAATGAATGAGAATTGCTACAGAAGTTTAAGCCTTTGGCGGAGTAATGTGTGATTTCAGTGAAAGTCAAATTGTTCTTATCCAATCTCGGTATGACTCGGTCCATGTGATTGTGGGGTTAGTAGGCAATTGAAGGTTCCTAAACATCATTCAGCTCATATAACTAAGTTAGTGAGTCTGCTGACCAGCTTTTATTATCTTTTTATTTTATTTCCATCCCACTCCCACTCCAAAACCTAATATTTTCTCAGCTTTGTTCACAAGATTGAAGCAATTACAACATTGTGTTTTTGAGTTCTTGATTCTTAAGTAGTTTCTCAAATCCACAGTGCAGACATAAATTATAGGTATCTTTGAATAACTTTTATAATTATTAATGCAACTTAATGCACAAGGTTCTTAGTACCGACGTGTTTGGGAAAGGCAAGTATACACAGTCATACCCTGTTTTGTTTCGCAGAAGAAATTATTTTCAAGTTTTGCATCTGTGACCAAAATGTTGCAATAGAGCAACTTCGTTGTTACCCCACAGGTTTGCGATTATAAAATTGGAACAATATATTGTTCAAACTTTAAAGATTTACATAACCGCTAAGGCTTGCAACATGGCCACAAACAGAGAAAGGAAAACATTACAACTTAGGAAGAGGTAAGGCCCCGGATACATATTCTTCTGTCCACCTCCAGTTTAGTTAACTCATCAGCCAGGCCATCAACAGGTCACATCCTCCATTGTAAAGAGATAATTTTTATAAGCACTGAGAAATCCAAACCTTATAATGAGATTGTGATATCTCTAATGGACAACACCTTTTTCAGTCCACTTAATAGAACCAAGGCAACATCACACTCTATAATCAATGATACCAAACCTCTAGTGGCTTAGATTTGCAAATCCAAAATCAAAGCTTTCAACAAAACAATTATAAAATCACAAATGCCAATTGAGTCTTAGTGATTGCTCCAATCCTTTATGATCCGAAAACACACCCCCAACAACTGTAAGACCTAGATTGCCTAATAAACTCTCATCAAAAGCCAAAAGTAGATTCCTCAATGCTATCTTACCCCATTCTTTTTTTTTTTTAAAGCAAAATGGTCATTTATTGAGAGAAACGCAAGAAGTCAAGTTATTTAACTTAGACACTCAAGGAGTGGAATTCGATCAATCTTTTCAATTCACAAAAGAAGTGGCTTTTTGGGCTAAGAAGTCAACTACGTTGTTAATCTCTCTAAAGGAAAGTACAATACTCGAAGAAAAAAAAAATCTTACTATGAAAGTAAAACCCAACATCTCCAATGGATTGCATATTTTATAGTTATAGAATTTAAGAAAAAAAAATTCCAATAATTTGAAAAAAAAATAAAAATTCGGGCTTGCACCCAAAGGAAATAGTGATATTTCTAAATAAAATCATGTGAAAGTTTTGGGTCCCACATGATGTTTTAGAGTTTGGATCCGCTCACTAGTCACTTCATCTTCTTTCTCTAAGTTTTAAATCAGTGTCCTAATTTGATTTTATGGTTGTGCGCGTTAACTTTCTATTGAGATGTCATTTTTCTAACTTTACCAAAAAAGAGATGTCATTTTTCAAGATGTCAGCATTTTTTTTTTTTTAGTATTTATATAAAATTTTACAAAGTTAGGGGTGACAATAAGAAAAACACCCTTCTATTTATGATATATTTATTTAACTAAATTTTACAAAGTTAGTGGGCTGAGCCTGTGGCACAGCAGTTAAGTTGCACTATTGCAATATGTCGGTCATAGGTTCAAAACCTAGAAACGGCCTCTTCTGCGAAGCAGGGGGTATGGATGAGTACAACTTGCCCTTCCCAGATCTCGCAGGAGTGGGAGCCTCGTGCACTGAGTTGCTCTTTAAAAAAAAAAATAAAATCATTAATGAAAAAACATTTTTTAATAAAAAAATGAAAATTATTTGGTAACTACTTGACATAATGGAATATAGAATGGAAAATAGTTTGGGTATGTCTATGTATAGAATAGTTTTTCCGGCTCAGATAGTGCCACTATACCAATTTGGGTTAAGCTGATAGTGGATTCAAATCCTCTGTTGCGAGCGGTGAGTGGCAGTGGCAATGAAGATCCAATGGCTGGGACGGGCCCTGGCATGCACCCCAGCCATGGGATCCTCACTGCCTCCCCATAGAGGATTTTTGTGCTGAACAAATGTCAATCCAATCCTTTGAACCATGAGTAAGAGGTAGTTCAAGGGGATCAAATTTTGGTGGACAAAGGATACTAAGCGGGTTTAGAAACCCAGAAACCAAATCCAGATCAGTCTTGGCTTGGAATTTGAAGGCATTCAAAATCACTGCAATTTAATCAATTTCCTTCAGTTCCAGGACTAAGATAAAAAATATTGAATCAAGGCACCGAATAAATTAAACCTAATATTCTCAGGTTTTTTCAAACTGGGAATTTACAAGATTGAAGCCATTACAAATTCTAGTAAATTTGAACCACGCCTAGTTCAAATTTTTATAATCAACAACAATTGTCTAGAACAGTTGGTGAGTTGTGATGCGTAAAAAGTCCACACTCACCAAGAGCTATGAGTTCGAGCCTCCTGACCATTATCTACTTCTTATACACTAGAGCAGAAAGAGAGTACAACACCAATAAAAAGTGCAAGTTTACAAGAGCTTAATACAAATTGCAATACTTTGTTCTATTTATCAAAATGTAGGATGATTCATCATTTCTAATTTTCCATTATCAGTCATTGGCTAGCAATTCAACTCATCTGAAAGAAGACACAAGCAAAAAATCCATACACATCTATATCTTCAGATATAAATAAATGAGGCTTTGGAAACCGTTAATGAGGATAAATGACACACATAGAACTACATTATAAGAACATTACTTAAATAAAAGTTCTACATTCTTTACCCAAACTATTTAGCATCATTTTCTTTGGAAACAGGAAATGAGGATGAAGTTGTATCATTTATTGTGCCATCAACATATTTTATCATAGATTCCTAATATAACTATAAATTCAATAAAATGTCATTAATGATTCATTGAATAAACTTTTATAATTATTTAAGCAACAGTGCTGGCAGACATTAATTCAATACTTCCACTGAAGTTACACACATAGCACTACATTATAAGATCATTTGTGCAAAATAAGATGGACATAAAGTTGAATTAAGTTTTTAAACTCATACAAACTTAGATTATATAATATGCACAGCTTTGAGGAACCCATCAGCTATGGTTGATGTCAAGCTTGCACAAATAACAAAAGACATACATTTTCTACCTCTCCAAAACTATCAAATTTCTGTCACCCACAATGCTTGGCATCTTCAATACATCAATGTTTGGTTATCCTCTGCTTTCTGCAGTTCAACAAACCCTTGGTAACAAAATTAGGACAATACACTTTTCAAACTTTAAAGATTTCCACTTTATTGGTCAAATTGCATACACTTTTATCGAGATCAAAGCAAGATACTGCATAACAGATGGAGCTCACAAGAAGGCCACATACACAGAAATGAAAGCATTACAACTTATGAAAAGGTAAAGCCCCAAATACAGATTCTTCTGCCCACCTCCAGTTTAGTTAACTCATCAGCCAGGCCATCAGCAGGTCACATCCTCCATTGTAAAGAGAGAATTTTTATAAGCACCGAGAAATCAAACCCTTCTAATGAGATTATGATAGCTCTAAGGGCCACCTCTTCCAATCCAGTTAATAACCAAGGCAACATCACACTCTATAATCAATGATCCCATGCAAACCCAAAATCAGAGCTTTCAACTCAGCAGTTATAAAATCACAAATGCCAATTGAGCCTGAGTATAATCATGGCTTCAATCCTTCATGATCCAAAAACACACAACCAACAACAGCAAGTCCTAGATTGCCTTGTAAACTCCCATCAAAGCTACCAATAAGAGGCATCAGTAGGCATGGTAAACATTTAATTTCAGAGAATCCTCTTTGATTCCTTTCTTCTACATACAAAATATGATTCTTAACCAAAGCAGAATCAAAAGACAGAGGTCTATAGTTCAAAGCACTTAAACAGGTAATTCAAATCTCACTACCAAATGTACTCAATGAAGGGTTCAGCTTTGGAAGAATCTTCACTGTAATTAGTTATCATGCCAGAACAAACAGTGGAACAAACTGCCTCATCACATTCTATGAAAGTAAAACCCAAGCAATTTTAGATAATCCACTCAATACCCGGATGCCATGGATAAAAGTGTTAGTGTTAGTCGAGGGATTCAAACCCATATCCATGGCTTTCTTGAAGTTCTTAAACCGTTCACTTCTCTGAGTAAGCACTGGAGGATAATGGAACATTAGGTACCAAATTTTGAACTCTGATACGCCATGATTTCGCAAGACTCAATATTGGGGGTCATTTTTTTTAGGATTAGTGGTTCTCCACTTCATACGATTCATAACAATTAACAACACTAACCTTTTCATCGGTATGGAGAAAACTCTTTAAGAACTCAAAGGTAGGGATGATTTGTGTCTCTAAATCGGATAAGGGGAAGAGAGTGTTGCATCTGAGGAAATCTGAGAGCTTGGAGCCTGAAAAGCTCAAATTACAGAGAAATTCTATT
Organism: Macadamia integrifolia; assembly: GCF_013358625.1. Classification (NCBI taxonomy): domain Eukaryota; kingdom Viridiplantae; phylum Streptophyta; class Magnoliopsida; order Proteales; family Proteaceae; genus Macadamia; species Macadamia integrifolia. The sequence continues at coordinate 2,448,248 of NC_056565.1, read as the reverse complement.
TTAGGATTCATGTGGTTCATAAGTGGTCTCTTCGGAGGCTCTGAGAGCTGATTTCGGAGACAACCCATTTGAGTTACCGAGGTTATCTACAATGAGAGACTTCTCGTTTCTTGGGTTTGAAAGGAATCTGATAGATGAGATTCGAAGGAAAGAAAATGGGTCGATGAATCTCCAGCTGATCTTAGCTGAGAAAGCCTTCTGCAGAGCAAACTAAGCTTTTGTGGGCTTGGATTTAGGACTCGACAAAATATGAAGAACCCTAAAAGGATGAAACTTGTAAACAAGAGGGAAGAGATCAAGAGAAGACTTGGACAGAAAAGGATGAAAAGAGTAGAGAGAGAGAGAGAGTAGCGTGGATCTGCCATGTCAGCCCTCTACATGAGCTATTCATGCCACTTGGCACTTCAAAAGCACAGGTCAAATACCATAGAGGTGGGGATCACATTATTCAAAGATCATGGCGGTGGTCCATCTGGATTTTTTTTGCTAAAATATGGAAATCAACTTTGATATTACAGCCCCTCCCAAAAAAAAAATCAAATTCAATAAAATAAAATCCTATATAAATAGATAGAGAATAGAGATACGAATAGGCTATATATCTCATGAGAGTGAGCTGTGAAGATACGGAACATCTGGGAATAGTAAGAGATTTGGATTTTGGATTTTGCAGAAGTTGACGTATGGAATTTGAATTCTAATCGAAATTAGAGCTTTCAAAAATCACGAAATATCTGTGACTCTGATTTCTTCATGATTTGTTCACCTTTTACTCCAAATTCATAGTTTCCTATAAATCTCACCATCTTACGTTCTCTCTCTTCGTGTTTATTGTCGCCTCTCATCTTCTTTCTCTGCTCCCTGTGAATTGGTGATTTTCTCAAGAGAAGAAGAATCTTTTATTTTCTGGTTAATTATGGCTATATCATCTTCAGCAATTGAAATGGATGAATATTATGAAGGAGAAGAGCTTCATGTTCTAGCTGTAGATGATTGCATCATTGATAGGAAACTTGTAGAGACGTTGCTCAAGAAATTTTCCTGTAAAGGTAATTAAAGCCCAATCACCAGTTTTTGTTTTGAAATGTTTATAGGAATTTTCGATCAGTTCAGATCTCTATCTTCTAACGTAATAATATGGTTTCTATATGTTGATGTTACAGTGACGACAGTAGAGAATGGGTTGAGGGCATTGGAGTATCTGGGTTTGGTAGGTGGTGAGAATCATGGCCCTGCAAGTAGAACCCATGTAAGTTATCTCTCTCTCTCTCTCTCTCTATAGATAGATTAATAGTTATCTTTTCTGGGTACGTCTAAATGTTACCCACCCGGTTACAATACCCTTGTAACCTAAATTACTGGATCCCCATTATTTTATCATTTTGTGATTGTTTTTAAGGTAAAAAAAAGTAAATTACTGTGTTTTTATTATTTTGTCATTTTGTGATTGCCTTTAAGGTCAAAAAAGTAAATTACTATGTCCCCATTATTTTGTCATTTTGTGATAGCTTTTAAGGTTAACAAAAGTAAATTCAACCTCAATTTTTTGGATCGTTACTTTGATTTAAATGGCAAAACAAGGGGTAATTTTAAGAATGAATACACTCTTCCCAAATAACCCGAACAACCCATTGCCCCACCTGATCGTCTTCCTCCTCGCGAGTCTTTCTGTTACATTGGCTGATTTTTATGGCATAAAGTTCGATGAGATCATCTCCAATGAGTCAGGTAAAGACTCTCTTTCTTCTCGGCGTGTCCAATGCTTTTCTGGGTTTTAGGGTTTAAAACTTCTGGTGGACTTCATTTTTGTTTTTTGAAGTTTAGAAAATAAAACCTATTTCCATAAATTCATGTATCAATTATATTACAATAATTTCTATTGTTGTGCATTAGAGATGAAGTCGGTAAGATAGTTCTAATCATGTCTCTCTCTCTTCGAATAAATCAATTGTATTAAACATGCTAGTGTTTTCAAAAAAGGAAAAATCCAAGAAGATGACAAATGGCAATATTGTAAGCTTTTTTTTTTTTGGTAAAGCAATATCGTAGGCTTTGTACTACTATAGTGATGACATATGAAATTTTGTAATTATAATATATTTTATAGGTTGATTCTAAAGGTTTTGGGATTGTTTGTGGTCAATTCCAATTTGATTTGGATTTGGATTGATATTGGAAGCTATTGATTTGATCTTTGATTCCGTGTTTAAAATCGATTATAAGGTTTATAGAACTAGATCGTGGGTCTTAAGATTTGAGGGATTCTAGGGTTTTTTTGGGTCCAATTTTGATTCGATTTGGATCAAAATTTATAAGAATCAGTTCCAAGGATGTAGGGGTTGGTATCGGTATCGGTCTCTATCAATGCCGATTCGATACCAATCCAGATCGGATGGGAAGGTGGGTATCGGCCTATTTTACCCCTGATTTTTATAAAATGTACTATTTTTTACCTATTTTACCCCTGAAACGATTCAGATCAAGGATCAGTCACAACCGATACGATCGATCCTAGACCAATACTTGAAACCATGATCAGTTCGATCTCTAATTCCAAGTTTAAAATCCCTAGTTGATTTGGCTAGTTCGGATCAACCCCAATTTCGATTATTATAGAATGGCATATCTCGGATTTTTGGGATTGGGTTGTTGGTTTTTAGAATTTAGTGTCAATTCTAGCATTTTTGTCACTGATTAGGATTTGATCTAGATTGGAATCATTAGGGACCAATTTACTCTTTGATTTTGGGTTAAAATTCTGGTATTAGCTGATTTGGATTAGAATTTGTTGTGAACTATCCAACTCTGGCAGTTCTAAAATGGTCAATTTAGAATTGGAATCACTAGAGGGATTGTTTTGATACTCAATTTCAAGTTTAAAATCATTGGTTGAATAAACCAATTTCGATCCAAATTGACCACAGTAATACCTATCCAGACTGTTTCAGAATGGTTGATTATAAGGTTTTTGTGATTGATTCGATCCATTTCCGATTTTGGTCATTTTGATATAGATTTTATCTAGTATTAGGCCAAACTGAAATCAAATTTCAATTCAGACCGATTCGGTTTTTATTGATTTGACTTAATAGCCTCTTGTAGGTAATATGTTCTTTTTTAGTAATTTTTTAAAGTTGTTATAAGTTGTTTTGATTTGCTTGATTTGGTCCAATTTGATTTTTTACTGATTTGGTAAAAACTCAAATCGATAAAGGTTTGTTTCACGTTTCTCTTGATTAATCTAACCCGTTCGCACTTAAAATGGACACCCTTATTGAAAGCAATAGACCCAATCACCCAACGGTTAGTATAATTTTTTGTTTTTTTGTTTTTTTTCAATCCCATGTTGAACTTTAGAGAGACGAGGAATTGAAATTTTAGATTTCAAACGTAGTGATGGGTCTGTTTGAGGATAAAATTCCATTTCTATCATTTTTTAAACACTTTGTCATAAAAAGTGGTGCAGCAGCTTTTAAGTTTTTATTGAGAATATAAACACATGAAATTACTTTTTGAATCCCCTTGAACCAATCATTTCTTTCACATTATAGGACTTTTTGGTAATTAGAAGTGGGTTACAAGCCTTTTGTAACCTACCTAGGTTACAACTAGACAAACCCATCTTTCCTTTGTACAGTCTGTATAAGATTATATGTTCGTAACTTTAGCAAACAGAAATGGTTGCAAATGCATCTAGTTTCTAGGCTCTGGATATCTAATGGTTTATTTACCAAAAACAAATAAAGATATATCATTAATTATAGGGAGTTTACCACAAAAAAAAAAAACCTAATTATAGGAAAAATATGACATCGATATTTGGTGCAACTAAGGACTTAGAAAATAATTTTCAAAAAGAATTCCATAATTTCGTTAGAAAAAAAATTCTTCAATTGACTCTTAAGGGTTTTTAAAGGGCATACCCAATGCACGAGGTTCCTACATATACACGGTCTAAGGGGAGAGAACCTATACACTTACCCCAAAAAGGTCAAGAGGCTGCATCTATCAAAAAAAAAAAAATAATTCAGTCGGGACAAATTCACCCTGTCTAGAGTAGACTGATTCAATTTCGGACTAATGAAGCCGGGCTTAGGTTGAACCTTGATTGAAGGGCTCTCTACTAAACGGACCCTTACGAAACAAAAAGGACAGGAAAGATTGAAACTAGGGTTTTAGGAATCAATATCAAATCAGTTGTATTGATAATGGCTAAGACCGATACTGATACCTGACTGATTCCGGATCAATGGTATGATACAAACAAAGGATAAAATGTTAAAAAAAAAATGTTGGCAACGTTTTCTTTGAGGGCAAAAAAGTCCAATATATGTATCCATATTGGTTATGGAAACAACGATACCCGATCCGCTACCGTACACTAAATCAATTATTGAAACCCACCAAGGCCGAGTTGACTCACAGTAGTGATTTTAGAAAAATGATAATGAAGATGCCCATGTTTGATCGAAAGGGAGTAATTCTAAAAAAAAAAAAAGTGTGGAATAGAGAATTATTCATTAGAACATGTAGAACGTGCAGTAGAAAGATTACAAAGATCTCTCAACCACAAAGAGAAAAGCAACCAAATTATTGTATATGAATCAGACAGGACCTTCCAGACAAAGGAGTGAACATTATTCGACTTATAGGAATAAAGAAGAAACAATCACGCAATTCTAGTACTTCTAGGAAAGAAAGCCACTTCACCACTGGAAGGAACTGATCAGTCTAATCCTATTAAATGGGTATGGCAGGAGACCAGCTGAAGCCATGAAAACAACCTGAGTATTGTGGTACTGGGCTTTACTAAGTGAGTTTACTGCACCACTGTTGTAATATTGATCTTTGGGACTGGATCCATGATTGCTAATACTGGTCCAGCTCTGGAATGGCTGAAATGGTCAAGGTTGGCTGGACCTGTCTCAACGTGTACCATTACAGACCAGCTCATCTGCTTGATGCAATATTGATAATTGAAACCGTGGGTTGACGTTGGCCCGGGTTTGGTTGGTTACTTCAGGCATTTGGACTATGGCCAAAACCAAGGCCCAACTCAAATCAGTTCAAAGCAGTGGGATTGGCCGAGGCTGATTCAGGCTATTTCGGAGCAGGCACAGAATCTGAACCATTCCATCAGATCCAGAATGGAATCCGGTCCAACCGATTCCATGTTTTAAAATCCTGGTTCAAACTTCGAAGTCAAAACTTAGATTTCTCATGGGCCCAAGGAAAAAAAACAATTCTTGTCTAACCATAAAGCATCTCTCCTGAGAAATTCTTATTCAGTCTATCTGATGATATGATTTTCCATGCAGGGAGTGAAGGTAAATTTGATAATAAGTGATTATAGTATGCCAGGAATGACAGGGTATGAGCTGCTTAAGAAAATTAAGGTAATGCATCTTGTCACCTGAAGTATTTATGCTTCATCAAAAAGGAATCCAAAAAGTAATTCTCCCTAAAGTATCATACTCCTGTTTAAAATGTCAAGTTACAAATTCTGATTTTCCTTGCACAATGCCAATTCTAGACACTTAAATCAAAGGCCTACCTAATAATCTCAATCTTTCTCTGCAAGTAGGAATCATCTACCATGAAGGAAATTCCAGTTGTGATTGTATCATCTGACAACATCCCAACTCGAATCAAGAAGTAGTCCTCATTTCTCTTAAGGATCCTTTTCACATTCTATGCATTTTAATATATTTCATAACAATGTATCTGGATTGTGCGGTACTGCGGTTTTTCTGTACAGGTGCTTAGAGGAAGGAGCACAAGAATTCATTCTAAAGCCCCTTCAACAGTCAGATGTAAAGAAATTGAGATGTCATATGATGAAGATTAACAAGTCATGCGGTGGGAAGCTTTATCTTGGAAGGTAAAATCTTCCAATAAACAAAGAAAGAGACATGAAGAATTTACAACTTTAACATGAACAGCCATGTATCAGTTTATAGAAAATGAAGAATGATAGTTGATAAAGACCCATTTGCTTTGGCTGAGAAATTTTCATTTATATATGATCAGCTGTGGGCAGGTAAGACAGGTGTTTAAGTGGAAGGAATTGTTATTTTGGGTACTGTTATGATATTTGAAGAGTCATCAAAATGTAACCTTCCAACCAAGGGGTGAAGCCCATTAGATTTTGAGTTTTTGATCTGCTTTCCCTGAGTCCAAAAGTAAATCTAAGATAGTAATGTGCTGCACTGCTGGGAGATTCCTTTCTACAAAATGTTACATGTGATTTCTGGATCCTCAGGTAGGCAATTATAGGGCTCTGAAAATCATTCAGTTCATATTACTAAAGCACAATGTCTTGGTTCCATAATTTCTGATAGCCCTACCTTGTCAATCAAAAAGAGGAAGGTATGAATAAAGCATTAAGCTTTCTTCAAACTGACGTGCTCATTTGCCTCTTTTAGCACCTTTCTGCACACAGAGGAGCTGAACATAGCTTTGAAGCATGATCTGGTAAGTTGGGCTAACATTACCATTTTGCCCATTACCCTCAGTATTCCTTCTCTTGGGTCTAGATGGATCTTTTTCTGCAGCCATAGCTCAATAAAACAAATTTCGGACTTAATAAATCATGTCAGAACTGAGTTAGATAAATTGGAAACACATCCCAGTAAACATCCCCTACTCATCACCCCACCCCCATAAGAAAGAGAGAGAGAGAGAGAGAGAGAGAAAGAGAGAGACCAAACCTTTAGTCCAATTTGGAGAAGCAAGATGAACTAGAGCATCAAATTGACATCTGAAAACAACAATAAACATTAAGCATTGAGGAAGACATTAAGCATTAACAATATCCATGAGGAATAGGAAAAGGCAGTGCAGAAGCCATTAACTTACTTCTTTACATCTGTAGTTTCCTCAAGCTTGCCGGGTTTATCCTTTATACTTGATGAATTGTCCTCTGCATGGTCAGGAGAACTTGTCTTTGACTTCAATATTTGCTCCCGAGTATTATCATTTGCCACATTGCATTCACCACAGTTGTCATTAGGTTCTATGTCACTTGACACTTTATCATTTTCTGAGGTTAGCTCAAACTTCCCCATGGAAATCTCTTTTTGTATCTCCTCAAAAAAATTTCCACAGTATGTGTGCTGAAATTCTGATTTCTCTTCATGATATTTGCTGATACTTTCCCACCTAGACACATCCTGAACCTCTATACATTCTAAAAAATCGACAGCATCAGATGAATCTGGAGGCTTGCCTTCCGTTCTGGCAGCTGGAGATACATCTGGCTTCTTTGAACTGGATTCTGTGTTTGAGAAAATGGGGGAACCATAAGAATTCTTAGGACTGGGAGGTTGCTGGACCGCAGCTTTTTCATTGGTAGCATATGCACACTTTGAAGTAACATCAAATTTGGATCGCTTTGAGGATGATGATATGTTAAAACGATCCTCTGAGAAGAACTCTAAGTCCAAAGACATGGGTTCTGCTTCTGCAGTGCAGAAAGAACCAAGACCTAAATCTTTATCAGCAGAAGAATATTCATCCACAAATGGCCATCTTGGTTGCTGTCTTGGATTTTCCTGGACAGTGTACAGCTCTTTTGAGTAATCCTCTAGTTTAGACCTCATCTGTTTTGGCACACTTGGGTACTTTCCTGGAACTTCCACATTGTTTCCATGCTGAATTTCATCCTTGTTTTGGTTCTGTGTTTCTTCTGCATAAAGATTCTCAACACCATAGTTGTTTTCTGAGCTCCTGCAGACATCATTTCCCTGCCTTGGCATTCTTTTTTTCATCCTACTTGAGTTTGGTGCAGAATTATAACATTTGTCACCCCTCACTAGAATTAAAAGATGTCAGTTTTTATACATTAAAAAATGTGTAGTTTGCATCATCAAATTATCTATTCACAATCAATAGAAAGAACCTGCACTGGATGAGCATGACTCTTCACTGTAATGCATTCAAGAAAGGGAGAGAGAAACGAATATCAATTAGAATAAATCCAGGACCTAAGTACATAACATAGCAGAGGCAAATAAGATAACACCAAACAATAGAACCCAAAAGTACCTTAATAAACTCATGCTATCCACTGCATCTTCTGTCATGAAAGACCAAGCTGGTTGATCGGTACAAGTGCCAAAGTCCCAATTTGCATCCAATGAAGTGTACCTGCCCATCCATCAGTAAGGATGAGTATTAATAATAATGCCATTCTCTATGGCCAAATGAAGCCTACTGTTATAGTCCCTCTGAAAAATCATATTTAGTAATGACACATTTTACGTGTAATTTGTATTTTAACTTTTCACTTCACTTCCCTTTAGTTCCCCTTGCAGCCAAACGAAGCCTACTGTTATAGTTCCTCCGAAAAATCCAATGTACCTTGGCTTATCTTTTGACACACAGAAATATTCTTTGTCCGATGCAGGGTCCTCAGAATGCAGAGAAGGTGGCCCTGGTTCCCCACAGTCAAGAAAAGACTGATTAAAGGGCATGGCACATTTCTCAACAAGAAAGAAAGAAAATCTGAAAATCTAGAATCAGTAAGTAGTGCTGAAGACTGCAAACGCAAACCATTAGTCTAAGTTTTGCAAATTAATCTGTCATATATAAGAGAACAGATATCAAAAGCAATATAATCATTATTGTGATGCAAAGGCATTAGTAGGCTACATTTGGTGGAAAGGGCATATAAATAGTCCACAAACAATTCTTTAGGGAGAGGATTTATTTTGTGCTCCATGGCCAAACACACATGTACATAGAGCTCACATGCCTTCCCCTGGGAGCTAATAGCATAATAATAATAAGAGTTCTCTATTCAGTAGAGAGAGAGAGAGAGAGAGATTTGTAAGGCAAGAAACAACTCAAAAGAGCCATTCAATAAATCAAGCAAGTTATCTTTTCTGAAAACTACAAGCATATAAATCACGCATAAGCGAAGAAGCACAAAATAACAAATCCAAGAACAAAAGCTGTCCCCTCTTTTTTAGCAGAAGAAGTAAAGAAATAAAGAGGCAAGAAGAAACTCCCTGTACTCCATTTCAGTCTTTCAGGTCATGTGAATATAGGCAACATCCAATATTTCCTTCTCTTTTTTATTTTTCATGAAAACCTAGCAGAAAGCAAACTGTAATACAGGTGACTTGTTGCTGTCCACAAGGCACAAAATAGTTTTTCTTTTATTTGTTTCCTAGCAAATAAACTATTGCAACAGAGTTTGGGTAGCTGTGATGTGAGCTGGGTGAGATCATTACGCAGAAGTTATTTTTGTAGGTCCCAGTTTTGGGTAGCTTTACGAGAAGGTTAGTAGCTTCAAAGAGATTCCAAGACATGAAGACTTATTAAGGCATCCGGTGGACAGCGATTTCTAAAGGATCAGCAGAGAGACAAGCTGACCTTTTGTTTCTGTTCTGGATTGCAAATTTTGCATCTTATTTGTATAGTTTTTGCCTTTTCATTAATAATTTATTTCCATAAAATATGAAAAATAGAAAGGGGGGGGGGGAGGCAACTGGGAATTCTGACTAGAGTGTAGGAAAAATAGCAAAGACGTCGTTTGCATAATCCAGGAAAGAGAAGCACCTAAAATGTTGACATGGCTAACTGCTCTCTCTGCATCTCTGCACAGATATAATAAACTAGTCATGGAAGTGAGGAATATGACCTATCCAAACATGAAAAGCCACATTTAAAGAGAACCTCATGCAATGTACATAAAAATCTTCATCAGCAGGGCTTGATTGATGGATTTGTTTTCTATTTCCCAATAGATTGTCCAAGTCACAATCTGTTTGATCGGATCGACTCCCCCAATGTACACCATATTTCCTCTCATCAACATTGTTGCCTGTTAGGAACCCATACTTGGCTGGTATACACAAGAAAATACTATTTTAAGACTTTGATTCATACCATAATTTGTTCTGAAAAACTAAGAAGCTAGAAGCTTAGCATGCAGAGTCAAGTAATGCAAAGCATATGGTATAATGTAAATGTAGTAAGCTCCCCCACCCCATTAAAAAAAAAAAATACAATATAAATAAAAGATCTCCTGTATCACTATAACAACTGAAATTTTCAATCCCACGAATTTGGAAATGAAACGTTTCTCTGACAAAAGAGGCAATTGATAGATCCATGGAGCTTCCAAAGATGATAATAATAGATAAAAGCAGGTTCACAATGTTTCTTTTTGGGCCCCCTTTTTTCAGAGACATGTCTCACATTTAAAAGCATGATAGGTGAAACAGCCCATTTCATAATGAATTCCCAAAATAGAAGGTAATATCAATTGATCATAATAGCTTTAATGACCGTTTGTGATTTTAGATGACTTGTCATATTAGCAAACACGGGTTGGTCCATGTGATAGAAGTGCCCACACCCATCTAACCGATCAAGTTTAAGCCAAATACACAATGTCAAATTGCCTTAAAATTCATGTCAGTTAAAAAATTGCCACTGGATTCAGTTGCAGTAAAATGGCATTCTTTTAATTATGTGAATTGTAAAACTTTAAACTCAGTTGCCACTTAGCATGCTTGTTCTGGCTGAAATTTAACCAGTGAGATTGATGCAGGCAAAGGCTGCAAATTTGGAGCTTAATCAGAATCAATTTTAAGTCCCCAATCATCTATATGGTCATGGGCCAAGTATTTTTGGGTTTTTTATTGTAGAGGGAGAATTCTATAAGCCCAATTATGAAGGGACTGACACAAGCATAAGATTAGGTGTTAGCTTCTAGTTTCTATTTTTCGTTTTGTAGGAGGTTTTGGTTAGATTAAGTTCATATTGAGTTACTATTTTCGGCTGTTTCTATTTAGTTAAAGAACAGTTGCATCTGGTTCTTGGAACTCTGGAAAGTTCTTATTTTCAAATTCCTCTCAAGTCTAAATTTAGGTAAGTCTATAATTTGTGAGTTGTGCTAAGAATAGGAAGTTTAGGAGTTAGCCTATAAATCAGTGGTATGAGACTTTGATATCTGCATAATGCAGTTTCCTTTTTATTTGAATGTATGAAGAATTGAGGTGTTGCAGGATAGCAACTTTGTTGATGTTTTGTGGTAAATTTCTCAGGAGTGCTCATTCTACCGCTGTTGAAGTGCCGAAGTTCCTATTACTTCTCTGTTACGGAAAAAACCCAAAGTCATGAGGTTGATCAGTTCTCATTCTACTGCATGTGACCATGTGCATGAACTTAACAAGTCGCAATTGTATAAGAGAGAATGTAAAAGGTTTTGAGTAATCACTGTAGCTATATAAAATCTCAATGTCTTCCACTTTTTCATCAGGGCATCTGCAAGCTCCTTTGAAATCCCATATGGCTTATGGGATAAGGTGCAATCCTAATAATAGGGTCAATAACACTGAACAGCTGCCGGGAGCAACCAGCTCACCTTTCTCGAACCAAATGGCACTAAACAAACCACTTGCCCATTGAAGGAACTGGTAAATGGTATCATTCTAAACCTTAGTTTATAACTCTGCTGTTTTCCATTTTGTTTCATCAAGTGATCTATATGGATTGGAATTGCTGATAAAATCTGTTGATATATGTCATACGAATAAATTTTAGATTTCTGTGACTATAAAATTCAGAAGAAAAGAATAACCTGCATACAATAAAGACGGAATAGAAGAAAAAGAGAATGAGCACAGAATAGAAGAAAATGCTTGAAGATTTTTAACAGTTCCATCTCTAGAAAATTGAAATAATAAGAACCCATTAAGGAAAACACAAAAGAAAGAAACTACCATTCAATGTCTTCCCATTTTTCTTACCCATATCGTTGCAGAGGTACTTCTCTTCACCTGGAAAGTAGTCAATTTGATTATCATCGGGATCAGGTTGCATGCAGCCTTGGAAAGTGAATTTTTTGTTTTTTGGATTGCCAGATTGATGCACAGTGTTCCGTGGTTTCGAAGGTATCTTGGATGAGTTGCCACCAAATGGCATATTGATATCATGTATCATGGCATTCTGCATATGTTATGGAATGTATCAAAAATAAGAATTGAATCAACAGAAATGATGAACAATAATATTACACAGAGTTGCCACCAAATGGCATATTGATATCATGTATCATGGCATTCTGCATATGTTATGGAATGTATCAAAAATAAGAATTGAATCAACAGAATTGATGAACAATAATATTACACAGCTTGCTGAATTTTTTTGGTGTAAGAAAATTAAACTGAAGGATGGAATACACAGTAAAAATTGCTTATATTAGATGAGAATATAATGAAAGGAAAGAGATATATGTATATCCTATACCCAAATCCACCAACGAGAGTGGCCTTGTGCTGTAGACAAATGTTTTCCAAATCTATGATCTACAGCCTGTTCTTTCTCCAGAAGAAGTTGAGCATGAATTATATTCATTTGATTTGAATATTGCCAACATCATCCAGACAAACCAAGGATACAAACTTAACCAAGCATTGACCAAAAAAACTGATTCATCAAAGAAAGACAAGAGGACCATTTTGAAGTGTCAAGATAACACTGTTGCCTGCTAGGAAAGAACCTTGCTCATTGCCCAACCCAATAGCAAATTCTGGTTTTAGTAGTTGAAGAAGATTTGTAGGTAATGTGACATGATTTTGATGTTTTGCCATTTGATCTCTGTTAAAGATTAACAGTCCATGATAAAACTTGTCTAAGTGAAATACATCACTGTAGCCTAAGTTTAGATGAGATATAAGGTATTCAAGAGCTGACATGTATGGAAGAGTAACTGAAGTTGGGGCATCGATCAAACTACAATTAATTGGTGATTCTTTAGATACATTCATGATGCATCCATGGTGCATAAAGCACATAAAGCCACCCATCCAACGCATGCATTCAACAGATTCAAACATAGACACAGACAGACAGCAATTCCTATGCAAGAAGACTGGCCACCAAGCCATGCTGGCATCAGTATATATCTTGAGTGAAGCATTAAATTCTCAAGAATCACATGCAGGGTGTGACCTCTTGTGAGATGTCCATGATACACAATTAAGAAGGAAGATGTCAACTGTGGGAGGAATACTGAAAGCCTGTTAACATAGAAGGAAAGGTTGCAAGATAGCCAATCTAAGATTTTCTTCGCGAGACTTGATATCTAACTAACTTTGCATGCCAATTTCATGGAATATTGAGGTGAAAAAAAAAAAACCATGATTATTTTTCTCCAAAAGATAAAGAGTTCTAGAATGACAAGAAACTCACTTTTCTTACCTACAGCACACAAGCTCATTTCAGATGGAATAAAATGCAGCCAGTTTAAAATGGCGAAAGAGTTGGGCATCCAGAAAAATTCTCACCAGTTCAAGCCCTTCATCATCCATGATGTAAGTAAAGTCCTTGGATGAGTGAAATCGTTTAACAGCCCTTGGTGGTGAAGAGCAGCCATCAAATAATATTCTAACATCATAAATCATGCAGCAAGTGAATTAATAGCCAATACATATGTAAAAAATAGCAAAAGAGACATCATATGCAGAAAAGCTTGTTTTATTCTATATCAAATTTCCTTCTGGCTAGCTTTCTCCAAGGTTTTTTTAAGGATCAAGAATGGCAGTCTATATAAGGTATATCCTCCTGAAAACATCGTTAGAAGTGTCACAAACTGTATTGCCCTCTCCAACTTGCTTCTCAAGTATAAGAATCTAGGGTCTTCGCTACACGCTCTAAAGATGAATGTTTCAAATATCCACATCCAAAAAATAGCAATTACCGGCCAGATGGTCTTGGCGAACAAACTGGTGTTTCCATCCCCACTATACCTAAACCTGTAGGCAAGAGAAACTCTAATTTGAATTCATATTTATATAGAAAAAATAAAGTTCATGATGATAATCTTCTAAGGCAGTTGAAGCCTCATAAAACTGCTAGTAGTTGGAATTACATAGATTAAATGTATAAGATACTTGAGAATGTAAAAGTAACCAGTAGATTAATGAAAGACGCATTTCTCTGAAGAGATTTGAGAAAGCGATAAGTTTCGTGTTGATGCATATTTTTTGGCTGAAATTTGGATTTGGTCCCTATATTGGTATAGTTCATGTTTCACTAACTTTTAATTTTGGATTCCCTCCCTTTTGGCCTTTTTCCATATTTTTCGGATGGTTTCGTAATGTTGCCAAAATTACTTTTTGGACTGAAATTGCTCCTAGGGTAGTTTCATTTACAGATTATGGGATAACCAAAATCCACTATAACAACTGCATGTAGGCAGACTCAAACCTGGCCCTTCCCCCTTACAAACTCATAACTTAACCACTAGACCAATTTCATTCTTTGTAAAATTTTCACCAAAAATGGCAGACCAAAAAAATGATATAACCGGAATATCTGAAATTCTCATTCCAGTCCCAAGATCATATATGTGGCCAAAATGAAATTTACAACCAAGCAATGTACTGTTAGAGTGTCAATCTTTTGATCATTTTTACATATTTTGGTGTTTCAGATGAGAATGCCTGAACAGAATTTTGACTATTATTATAGAATTTTCTTGATTTATCAAAAAAATTCCGCCTGGGGTAGTATATCTCAGAAGCAGTAACTTCTATTGTGGGGGTTGCACTTCCTAAATCTTAAACGGCCAGTTCCATCTAAAACCTGTCATAGGATTAAATATTTATAAATGGATAAAACATTATTACCCATACTTCCCCTCAATTTAGGGCCATTGGATTACTCTATGATATCCAAGTCCTCCATTTAGCCAAAGGCAAAGACAGCCTTGTATAAGTACTAAGATTAAATTGCTGCATCAATTGATGATTAAAAAACCTAAAAGCATTGGCCAGATCATTACAAATGTGTTCGGTTTCTGTGTAACGGCAGAAAAAGCTCCTTCCCATGCCAACCCAAAAAAAAAAAAAAAAAAAGGTTCTCTTAAAATTGGTGCCTTGCACATGAAATTAGATCTTGGACGTTGAGAGATCTAAATGTCTCATGGGTAATACCAACAAATTGAGGACAGGTCAGCGTACAAGGCCTGAGGACAGTCCACCATCATGGTGTCATGCCAGCCTTGTACAAAGTTCAAAATCTCACTTAGGGCCATATCAGTCAGACCCAAATTAGCGAAATGCACCGGAAGTGGCGAAATTTTTCCGAAACAGTCAATAGTTTACCAGACTGTTTCAGTTAGCCGTTTCGGTGGGCAAATGGGCATATTAGGCTTCGATACTTCAGAGAAACCTTATTTTAGCCTATATATATACATATGTAAACCTTCATATTGCAAGAAAATTCACACAATGTGGTGTTTTGGATTTGCACCATGGTTGAGAGTATACGGCTATATGCTGAACCCTATTGTATACCATGTGTAATATTGCCTATTCTACACATTGTTTAAGTGCTAGAAGACAGGAAAGGCAAGTAAACCAAGTAAATTATTCTCATCCCTCATCAAAGCAAAAAATATATGAGCAAGGGATGGGCCACTTTCTTTTCTTTTAAGATATCGGCTTCAACCTGATGCATCAACCCTCCTTTGCCCAACTTGGGATTTGTAATACAAACAGATGTTACAGATTTGACCTTAAGCTCAAGGTATTGGTGGAGTATATTGAAGTGTAAATGTAATATGATAACACGTGAGATGCTAAATGCACTTGGTTTCTAAAGTAACAAGATTATACCTTCTACAGAAAATGCAACATGAGCTTCACGTATTGGACTTTCTTCTGCATTGCTATTTGGTCCATCATCACCAAGTACATCAAGAATAGATAACTCTGAAAGAGAACAGAGAAGATAACCAATAGATGAACCCCTAACGTTAATATTAATCATGATAATCGCATAGCCCTGTAAAGGCTCTAATGGAAAAACGAATCAAGTGACAAGACGTCCAACAAGGTATTTTTATATTTACGGTTTTCAGTAGCGGTTCTCCAGTAATCCAGTTTATCACCATTTCCATCGGAAGAGTAGTTACTAGGAGATGGGAAACTATCAGGTACAATGGAGAAAACCCTGTTAGTAACAATATCAGCTTCACAGTGAAACATACTGATGTAGAAAACTAAAAGATGTGAGCAACCACCAAACATACACATCACACAATCCCTTGCATCAGTTGCATGCATATATATTGAGTGCGGAAGTGATCTCACTTAAATAAAGGAAGTACTCAATTTGTATTGATGCACGCTCCTTAGTCAAAGGGCTATGAACAAATACAAGGTTGAATGAAGAATTCACTTGAGTGAAGAGATTGTCTCCCTGTGTGTGATGTTCAAGAAAATTGAACAAAGCACGTGTATGGCATACTTCTTTGGTGATTCAGTATCCAATTGACGGTTTGATGGTACATTTTCTGTTTCATATATTCAAAATTAATTATTCCGCATGTGAAACATCAAGATTCAAGGATGTTAATAGTCGTAAATAAAATTAAGATCCACACATTTGTAAAGATAAGTGGTTGGGGAGTGGAACTCACTTGCTTCCTTGAGATCAACGGACTGCCTACGAGAGACCTTTTTTGGGATGCTTGGCATTCCACACTTCAAGTACACTGGTGAATCATTGATTACTGGATTTTCCTTTGCTGTACAAATTTGAGAAGGAGGCATTAGAGAGAATTTTGAGCATCACAAAAATCCAAACATCTGAAGGTAAAATGGCTAGGAGTTAGCTACATACTTGCATAATAAGATAAAAAAGACAAAAATATCTACTAATGAAGTTAATCATATTGCATATGCAACATACAAAATAGAGACCCTTCCAACACATACTGGATTTTCTGAAATACCTTATGTAGCTGAATGTTGTTCAGTCAAGAAACAACAGATATGGATAATGTGGCATGGATGCAATGAAGTCATTGAGATTGATTATCCGCAAGACCAATAGAGAATTGGAAATAAAAGCATTTGAGAGATCTTAGGGGTAGCAGAAATAGAGAGAAATATGAATGAAAGTTCATTGAGATTTTTCTGTCATTTGCAATGGAGTATTATTACAGCAACAAGAAGTGATTCAAAAAGAAAATAACAGAATGATGAAAGCACAAAACTGATGAAAGGACTAATCAAATTTGTAGGATAAAATTTGTCATGGTTTTTCTTGAATCTTTACTTAACAAAAAGCTCCCCAAGATCCTTTTATTTTTTCCCTTTAAATTTAAAAGACAAGATCATAACAAGATGCAGCAGGTCTTGAACATTAAAGTAGTCTCTAGTCTATACAAATATTTAAAGACTCTATCAAGCGAACAACACTGATGAGCTACATCAGTCAAAATCCTAGTTATCTACTCTGATTAGTAGCCAAAACCAAGCAGATTTTCCAGGGCTATAAGATATCCCATCAAGGCCTAACTTTTCATGCACATCCCTCAAGGTAATAGTGTTGTCGCTATCAACTGTTTGATTTCTGGAGGTCATGTTCTGCCAAATGTGTGCTTGTTTTGTTTAGGCACTGCAGAAACGACTCCCCCATCTATCATACTGTTGCCCTTTCACAACTCAAGTTTGGAGGTAAGCTAATGCGTTTACTAGGGAGCACGAAGGGTCCCTCCTGTTCTTATTTCTGACTTTATCGAGTCCTATGATTACCAGCACTTGAAAGGTAAAGGAAAGAGGCTGTGGATACTTACTCCTCATGCAAATTTTTTGAACATTCGAGGAGTGGAAATGATGGTGCTTTGACATGCTGTGATTGTACATGTGATGGTAAATAGTGTTATACACCATTTGATTTTGTGGCCTCTCAGACTTATGATTTTCACTCTCTTAATATCTCAGATTTCAAGTCTCAATAGGACAGATTTTTTGTATAGCGGTATATTTGTGCACTCTCTTTTTATATAGGGTTTGGGGGTCCATGTGTATATATTTTGCCAGGACCCTGTATTTCTTCTCAACCTTTTATCATTTCTTTTTCTTAAGAAATCTCTTACTCTGACTTATATGGATATATATGTACTTCATGCAGTAACAAACAAAGACTAAAACTCAAAATAAAAAAAAAAAAAAAATCAAATAACAAACAGAAGCTTGTCATGGAGTAAAAAAGTGCAAATCTTAGGGAGTTTCAACTTATAGATCATTTACCGGTGGTGCAACCAGAATTGCTTTCTTCAGTAACTCTCTTTAAGTTCAGCAAACTAAGTATATCCAAAGACTGAGGTTTGTCGTGGAGTTGGACTTGTTGGCCACAAGGGATCATTTCATCAGAAAAGTTCCCTAACTCAGCAGTCTGTTTTTGCCGCTTCCTTTGTTCAAAGTACTGTCTTTGCCTGAGAATTATGCAGATTAAGGTTAAAGTAGGTCAATCCACTGCTTTTTGGACTAGGTCCTTGTAGTTGTAGAAGACACATCCATCTTTATCTTACTCCGAATATTAGTGTATTGCCATATTGAACAGCAGAGAAATATATAGAAGGAACTGTTCTTGTATTTCATTGGTTTCCAAATTTCAAGATCGTAGTCCAAATATTTTTGGTAGCCAAATTGTTTAGCATACTAACAGAAAACAGGACAATATGATGAAATAGCAAGAAAATAGAGAGACATGTCTTTTACCTCTTTTCTGTCGACTTTCTTGACTGAAGTTCTCCCCATCCACCATGACCAACATATATTGTGCATACAAAAACCTCTAAGATGTCAGACAGAAATTCAACATCGTTTCTGGTATGAATAGCCACCACAGCCCAAGAGACGCAAGGCTAGTCTTCTAAAACAAAATGGTAATTTAGGTATACCAGTTGGGAAATCAAAGGTCTAGTGTACATGCTACTTACAGTGGTCACTTTCCGTCTTGATCCTCCCATCCATTGCAACATTATACTGACAAGACAGACTGCAATCACAACCAAAGCAACATAAAACAATCTATTGAAGGGAACAAAGAAATATCAAGCAAGATTCCAAAATTGTGAAATATTGTCATTACAAAAAGGAATATTTGTCATGAGTTAATTTTCCATAAACTGATAGATTCTGAAGAGGTTTGAATGTTAGGCTTTTATTAATTTTCCATAAACTGAATGCTAGGCTACATACAGCTGAGAATTTCTCCAAACTCAAAAGGTTACAAAAATATTTCAGTAGCTAATTTGAGTTGTTAAACTGAGCGAACAAACCACCACAAATGTGGCGAATCCAAAAGAAGTGAACATAAACGTCATAAATCGATGAACAACAAGGCAAATCTATTATCCGAAACCCTAACTCTTCAAATCAAATAGCATTCAATCAAATGAACATGAATACTCATTGACCAAATATTTAAACTCCAAAAAAAGAAACTAGAAGCAATTTCTGCTTCTACTCATGAAACTGTACTTCTAATGAGAAGAAAGATCCTCTAGTTTCGGATATCTATTCAAAAGAAAAAACCAGATAGCCAATGCATGTTTGAAAACGATATCAAGTTTCAAATCCCCGACGATATTTACGGGAAATTAGTACCTCAAGGACCAGAAACAATGAAGAAAAAATATCGACAAGTCCGACGACTTCGGAAAACCCTAACATGCAAATTGCTACTTGGTACTTAAAGTTGAATTGTAATTAATCCAACATAAGCTTTAGTACTAAACGGAGAACTGAAATTCCTCACTGTTAATGGAGAAAAACGAAGCTTCCGAGCCGTACAGTGGAGATTTTCTCTGCAACAAGAGATCTAAACTCAGTTCGAAAGGCGCGGAGGTTCGCTCGCCAAAAACTTCAAAACGCCACTGATGGAGGAAACGTGCTTTTTGTAAATGAGAAAGGCGCGAATGCCTTAGCTGTGGCGGCTTTTATAGTCACGTTCCAATCCAAGCCAACGGTCATTTCGAAAAACATAAAGCGGCTTCCAGATATATCATACGCGATGTGCGTAGTGTCGCAACTTCGCACCAATGGGTCAATTGGTTCGGTTCTGGTTTTTTGGTTTGCTTTCGATTTGTTTCATAATAGAATGAGCTATATAAACTGAAATCGAGCGAGTTTTCATACCCTAAAATTGAAACCAAAATGGAGTAACTTTCTATACCCTTAAATTGAAATCATGCGACTTTTTTGGATTTTAAGGAGGCACAAGAGCTGGGGATGAACTTCTTGGTCAATGGAAGAGGCAGATAGACGATTTTTGTTCTGTGTAAGTCCATGAAAAATCGAGTGTTCGACCTTCCTATCCCCCACCCTTCTTGAAATAGTAGTAGTATAACTTAGCAAGGGTGCCCTAGTAAAACCCTTGTAGATCCCCATCTGCCCTAGCGGGTCCTTCTTGTGTAACCTAAAGGGTGGAATCTAGCATCAAAGAAAAAGAGGCACATGAACATCCCACTGTGGGCATATTTGGGTAAATGTCCTGTTTTCAATTTCAAAGTTCAGCTTCTCGAAAGGTAGAACCTTTTCTAGTATTTAAGGTAGAATTTTTTTTTTGTCTAGGAGTACAAGGATTGCACCAATGCGGGGGCAATGAGAATGCACCGACAACCATTAGCAGGGTTGGCATTTCCATCTTTCAGGGGATGGGGCGATCATTTCGCCCACCTTTGTGTCTAGGTGTAGCCTCCACACTCTTGGATAAAAAAACATTCTCCCAATATTTAAAAATGTTAAATGCATGAAGTGCGAGGAGCCCAACTAGCTTGCATGAAAGATTCTAAAGGTATTGTAACTCCCATAAGTTTATTAAAACATCTACTATATGTATGTTTTTTCAGTTTGAATTTGCTTTTACTTAATAAAAATATTCACATAAATACTATTTTCTAAGTTAGGACCCAACAAATTGGCAGCTAATGGGAGGTTATCTTCACATGTGGAGGCTTATTTCGCTGATTTCATTGTGGCCATGGTTATGTTTTGATCTTTTGTTGGACATTTCAGACTTTTTCAAAGTCTGTTAGTTGTAAAATGAACTACGAGGACAGGGAGTGTGTCAATATAGCTCATAGGTTTCCAAATGATGCCAATACTTCAAGGTGTAATAAAATAATCTGTAATTCAATTACTTGGGTTGATTTGATATTGTGGCGAATTTTTTTTTTTTTTCACCAACAGTAAAAGGTTCACCACAAATTGGTTGTCATCATTAGGGCGTACTTAGCACATGAGACTCACCATCGTGAAGTCTGAGGATGGTCATAATATACACAACCTTAATCTTGCTTCGCAAAGAGGTTGTTTCCTAACTCGAATCTATGACCAATGAGTTGAAATGGACAAACTTTACCATTACATCGTGGTCCACCCTAAATCTATTTTCATCAGCACTCCCCACAATATGTTGGAGATTGAAAATACATTTCCATGACCCCTCCCTTATGTCCATTCAAATGCTATGTTGAACATTTGGGAAAAAGTTTTCCTATCATAGTAGCTTAACGAAACCTCAATCCTTGTTATGGCTGTTCCAACCATTGAATAAAGCCCATGTCCCATCATCGCTTGAATTGGTTGGTTGTGGGTTAAAGTCGGCACATCTCATTGTTATAAATGATCATCTCATTTTATTTAATAAAAAGAGATGGCTTCACATAAAGTCATCGTGTGGATTGGTTGTCCATCAAATTCTAAAGCAAATTAAGTCATAACCATAACACATGGTCTAAGAGATGCTTCAACATAGAACAAAGCGCTTCTCCTCAAATTGAGTTGGAGACTCATATATGAACCACATACCACGTAGAGCATGATTGTTCAGGCAAAATACTATCACCAGAAATCTATTTTTGACCCACAGGTCTATAACAGACGCGGGTCCTGGATATGGAACAGCCTAACCTCAATCATCCTTACCCTCAAGAAATGTGCACTCTTGCGGATAGGTAATGGTCAAAACATTTTTTTATGGCATGACCCATGGATCTCTTCTGACATCAACCCCATCGTACCATGCCCATCCGGAAACAATTCCCAAAAGGTAAGTAGCCTAATCACAGATCATTCTTGGAATAGGGACTTGATAAGAACAACTTTTGACACCACTGTAGCCAATGAGATTTTTCAAGTCAATCCCACACCCCAAGCCGACACATGGATGTATACCTTACAACCTAAGGGAAAATTTACCACAAAAGCTGGAGCCAAATTTCTTGGCTCAATCAACAAGCCCTACAACCCCACCACAACCCTAAATGGAAAATGGTGGAAACTATCTGGAAATTAAAATCTCACCCCAAATTCAAAACCTTTCTATGGAGAATCTCACATAAGGGTATTCCAGTTCAATCAATTATGGGAAATTGGATGGATATTAACACAACATGTGTTTTTTGTAGTCAACAATTAGAAACAATATCCCACCTTTTCTTCCTATGTGACTTCTCAGCACACATTTGGGTGGCGGGCCCGTTAGGATTCGTACCGAACCTCCTTTACCTCTCCACCCATGAACATATGGTTAACCTCAATAATAGGAAGTTTTCCCAATCTCAAAAAATATAGATTTTTAGTATTTTTTTCCATTACTTAAAATTTTATATGAAAACATAGGAATGAAATTATTGCCTCCACAATCTACCCCAACCCACAATCTGTCTTGAACAATATTAATAATTAGATTACTCATCTTGGTTTATTTTAAAGTGTTGACGCTTTGCATTTCCCTAATACAGATGATCTAGTAAGCCTAACTACAGGATGCCATAATCCTTCCCATTTTGTCGTACCCAGTTTTGATTTGTGCAGGTGCTACTAATGTTTTGACATCAGCCTCAGGATGGGCTTATGGAATACTATTCCAAGGCAAGCTTAGGTTCATCAACTTTGATTTTTCTACAACAACTCAGAACGAAGAGATCGAAGTTGAAGCAATTCTAGCAGTTCTGTGAATGGCGGTTGAAAACAACTGGAAGCCGAAAGAGGTTTGGTTCTCAAATAAGAAGCTCTTAAATCTTCTTCCAAAACCGGATGGAGGGATATGGCCACTATTCAGTATTGCTACTTTGTGGGAAATCAAAAACTTATCGAATGGGATAACTTTTTATTGTAAGAATGTTAATAGTAGCCCGACCATGACTTATTTACTATCTTTAGCCACTTAAGGCCATACAAACTCTAACCTATATATTAACCCTTAATGTGTTTTCAGTTTTCCTTCGCCCACTCGTATTGGCCCAAATTTGTATCACAACGTATAATGTGTTACCATATTTGTCAAAGCTTACATGAACAACTTAACCTACTAAGTTTGAGCATCAGAATAAACTTCCAAGTGACATATAAAAGCACTCAAACCCACCCTAGATTGTTCTGGATATTCTTCACTGCTCAGCAAAAACCTGGTCAGCAGGACCCTTTCAACCATGGAAAAGCATCAATACCCTATTTGAAAATGGGTATTCTCTCACAAAGTCTTGCATGAACAAACAAGAAATCCATGTAAATGAGCTCTTTCCACAATCTAAATTACCCATAAGACAGGTTTACAGATTATAACAGGATTCCCAGAACAGGAAGAACAAAATGCAAATAAAATAAAATAAAATAAAATAACATTTGCAATATTTGGAATTTGTTCCATAATCCTCTTCTGCAACAAATCCAGAAGAGAGAACACATAAATTGAAATCAACAATGTTCAGGCAATTCATTTGAAAGCCCATTCTTTGATCACATCTCCAATCATTAATTACAAATTTACATGGCATGAATCAATCCATGAAACCTTACTTCTGATCAATGGAAATGTCTTGGGTGGTGATCATGTCTGGAATCATCCCATCTAAAGCACTGCAAGATAGGGTAACAAGCAACGAAAGCGCATCTCCCAAGTCTCCTGAACAGGGAAAAGAATAGAAGACAGGGGTAACAACAACAACCCGATACGAATGGATCATTATAAGAGCGATCGCTATTGCTTCCATGGTGATGGGATTGATCGTTATGGTGGTGGTGGTGGTGGTGATGATGATGATGACCCATCTTCCTAATTAAGTTAAGAACCCACAAATCAATCAATAAAAACAGAGCAAAACCTCTTCATTCAATTACAAATCTTCAATCTTTCCATGGAAGATCAAATGCCCTCAAATACCCAATCCAAAACCAGAAATAAAAAATTGAATACAATACAAGGACGATCTCAAATCTTAATACCTGGATTGGAAGAACCCCTTCGCCTATCGGAGCTTTTCTGAATTGTCTGTTTCAGCTCGAATTCTCAAACCCAGATTCTAGATTAAAGGGAGAACTGGAGAATAAACTAAATCTGTGAATTAGGTTTAACTTTTTGACTTTTGGGAAAATCAACGAAACACCCCTTCGCTTTTTTATTGAATTTTCTGAGGATGTTTTTTTGGGGAAGGTAGATTTGATTTCTAAAAGATTATAAAGAAAAAGAGAAAAGGAGAAAAGGAGTGATGTAGAGAGGTTGAAAAGCTGTGAGTATAGCAGTGACGAGCATATAACGTGTGGTTTGGGAATTGTGAGTTAGTTTCTAATCCTGTAAGTTACTTTATTTTAATTCGCGGGGGATCCTTAATGTTTGGAGGTTGGAGTTCGGGAAACCGTCTTATTCGTTGTTTGGTTGGTTACCCAACCAGAATTTAGGAATGGATCCGCTGCCCTTCCTACCCTCGTAGACTACGAGCCTAGTGAGCTTTAGTTTCATCACTTTGCTCATTATTATCAGCTAAAATGTAAATTACATTTATATAAAAAAATATATATAATAATAATAATAAATAAATTACACCCACTGAATAGTACCCCAGACACCCACCATCACCACTACCCATTGTGATCAAGATTCAAATCCACTGTTATTCTTCATCTTGTTATTCTCGTGTCATTCTAAGCGTAGAAGAAGACATGTGGCAATGCTGAGCTCAACGGTGCAAATTAAGAGAGAGCAAAAGGTTTCCACAAAATTGGTTTTAGATGTCAAATTGGTTTAAGATGAATATAGACCAAACTTGACTAGTCAGCCAATCAAGCTTCACTTATTTGTGGTGAAGCTGAAACTCTTAGAAATGTTGTTCTTACTTATATCGGTTTTTGGTGGAGTGTAATTACTTGACAGTAATCCAGTGCCTTAAGGATTCAAGTTCATCTTTTTATCGTATTCCAATGATAACTAACTGAATAGCTATGGCTAGGTAGGGCTTGTCCATCTGATTTAGGACAACTTGATCTAATTCCATTCCTTGACTTATCCAACTCTACAAATCAGACAGCTTGGCTTGACTCCATTTCAGTCCTTGCTCTTACAGGAAGATACTTCGTCATTTAACCAATCAATAAAGTAATTTTTCACAAAAAAAAATTAAAAAGACCTTACTACCCTAGGACATCCATGTCCACTAACAAGATTGTTGCCTCAATATGCGGCCGAATCCGCGATTAACGATTCCACTATGCAGTGTACTTGAAGTCAACCTTTTCTTTTACCCAAAATGTCAACTTTTTGCAGCTGACCAGTTGGCCAATTGGAGACAAAAATAAAATGAAGCTCAATGCTACAATCCAGTGGGGATTGATTAAAAGAACACGAGATAATTCTACATATGATCAAATCAAATGACGTAGAAAGGCATCTTAGGTGTTTAACGTGGTTACAAGTGGAAGAAAAATTAAATTAAATTTCTTCCCTCAATTTAATTGATCAGTGTGCACTCCCATGGATGAGGCAACTGTTCTCCCCTCCATGGATGTTTCAAAAATCAAATTGAAATTGATAGAATTGGCTGATTCAAATCAGAAATTAGTGGAATTTAATTTTTTATTTGAATTCTGATTCCACTTGATTTCTCAACACATAAACGGAATCATCAACGAATCTCAGTATGATTCATTTCTACAACTTAAAAATCCTATAAAACAAATTTGAACCTTATTTTTTCTGAATTCGTCACTCGTTTATCTATCTTAAAGATTCAAATTCAAAGAGATGGGTTCAAATTCAAGGAGAGGGGTTGTTTTTAATCAATTAATGCACCCATAAACTTCAAGTCCATAAAAATATTGGATTTGGGAGATCTAAAAAGGGGTTTATGGTTTGCATGATATTCTATGTAATTTGTTGTAAAACTCAATTCTTTTGACCTTATTAAATGCCCTTGATGCATATGGTGAATAGATCTAAGATCTATAATTATAATTTATTTATTTTAATTTTTTTTTTTGTGAAAATTTTGATAGAAAAAAAAAAGTGCAAGTTATAAATGTGTTTTTCCCTGTTTCATACTCTCTCTTTGTTATTTGGATATTTCTTTTTTTTTGTTTTTCTCTTTTCTTATTAAAATATTGTTATTTACTTAGCATATAAGATGCCAATATAAATGGAGAGCGAGTCTATTTTTCTAAAGGTTTTATCAGTTTGAAAGATAAAAAAAACCGATCCCTAGTCTTTTACTAAGTCACTGAGTCCGACCGATCCAAATCATTAATTCAATCGGAAATCGTCAGAACCGATCCCGGTCCTGCGATTCCGTGTTTGAAATACCTCAACGCAAAGCTATCATAAAGAACCGGAATCTATTGTGCCGCGCGCGGGTAAATAACGGATAAACGTATATGTATGGTTTTTGGAAGTTCTCTCTCCCTCTACTTCTTTCTGTCCCTCTCTGATTCGATTTCATGGCGGCGCAAGTGGAGTGCTGGTTTATGAACCCTCTCTGCTCTTCAAAATCTCCCACTTCTCATTCACCTCAAAGTATTAGACTACAAAGCTTCCGCTCTGGTCCAAATTCTATTCTCTTCCTCTCTCCCCCCAAACCCTGCCATTGTTCTTCCTTGGAAACTCAGTCAACTGCAAGTGTAAATCCTAGCTCTACACCTGCAACCGAAAATCCTAGCTCTACTTCCAATCCCGACACTACCCTCGATAGCCGTAAAGATCGTCGGAAAGCGGTAAAAGTTGCTTGGGAGAAGTTGCTACGATGGTCAAGGACTTGGCAATCGAAGGCCAAGACTGATGTTCTTGAGCGTACCAAAAAGGTTCTAATTCTTGATGCTCTTTGTTGAATTTTATCCGATTCTATGCTTATGGTGTCTTTATAGAAATCCCATTGGATGTGGTGAAGCGAATCTTGTAGATTACACTGGCTTGGTGAGTTTAATCTTCTTGCTCTCACTGTGGTGCTGTGTGTATTATAGTTTTGCGTCATTTTTCACATTATCGTCTTCATTATTCATATTCTAAGTCTCTGAAACTATGGGTTGCACTTTTGTAATGATTCTTTGGTAACTTATGCTTATATTTCAGTATTTTTATGAATTTAATTGCAAGATTTACGAACTGCATTTTATTTTTCCTCTTTGATGCAAGTTTGTTTCCATTCTTCCCTTCTTCCTCTCTCTAATATATTTCAGTGTCTGGAGGAAGTGTAGTAGTTTGATGGTCGGAAAATTTCCTGTTACTGATAGGGAAATGGAGGTGTTTCCTTTGCAAGCGTAGCAAAAAGAACTCAAAAACTAGTTGACACAATCAGTAATTTGGTGGAAGGCGCCAGCAGGGCAGCTGGTAGGGGACTTGGCTGGTTGTAAGTTGTAACCTGATCTTGGGATTGAATCCCGCCTTCACATCTCTTTTTCCTCCTCCTCCAATAAAGACCTAAAAAATTAAGGAATTTGGTGGTGTGAAGAAGTGGACACAGCTTCTATATGGACTTCACAAATTGCAGGGAGAGAACTTATCAAAAACAAGTGACTCTATCAGGAAATTAGTGGTGCTAATACATTTACAGAGATTCTCTAGTAGCCTGACAAGTTGCAGGGAGAAAACTTAACAAAAACAAGTGACTCAATCAGGAAATTAGCAGTGCTAATACATTTACAGAGATTCTCTAGTAGCCTGACAAGTTGCAGATAGAAAACTTAATTAACAAAACTAAGGAGTGCAGGGCAATGGATTGTACTTAAAGGGGAAAAAGATAAAATTTCCCTATTTTAGAAAAAAATTTACTTTCCCAGGTCTTGAGGTTCTGCATTAATCTCTGAATTACTTGAAACAAACTATGGCTTTCTATGTACTTGAACTTCCTGATTAAGGTTGATCAATACATAACTTGAGCAGAAATTTCGCTTCATCAGTCTCACCTGCCTGGTCATGAGCAACTTGCCCGCAAGGAAACCTAGCCTAGCCTGAACCTGCAAAAGAAATTTAGGCAACCTCTGATGCAATAAGCATGTGAAGTGCAAAATGCAGCTCAAGTACCCATGTGCCCAAGCCCTTGTCCACACTAATGCATGTCTTTGCACATATGCATGCATGTGAGGTTGTTGTCAAGGGCTCCTAGTGTGGTTCCCATGTGGGACAGTGCTATACTACTGTGAATAATTAAGTTGTTAGATCAAACAAACAAGAAATACGAATAAAGAGAGATAATAGATCCGTACGGCACAGAGATTTAACGAGGTTCACACACCAGGGTGGTGTGCTACGTCCTCGGGTGAAGAAGAAGATGATTCACTATGCAGAAGAAAGATTACACCCTAGCAGCGGCGAGGAAGAACTCGCCCTGAAACCCTAGCTTCGTGAAAACCCTAGAATACAATGACTCTCAACAAGCAACAGTACATTATATATATATACTCCAAATAGCGGTTCGACCCATCGGGTCATGGTCGATCCGGTCGAACCATACCGCGGGGGCTACGCCCCCGCACCCCCATACGAGATACGAGATCAGTGATGGGCTCCGGCCCAAGCCCTCTGCTTCCATCACAGATCTCAGAAAAATTCTCATTCGGGTCGCCACCAAAATATGTCGGATCGGGTTAATCTTCAAAACGGGTCAAGAATTCGAGACAAACTTAACATAAGTTCACAGGTAATTTATAAGCTACTTCAAATTCTTAAGTTCTATTTCTGTTGTGGGGCTAAAAGTCTGAAAGTTAAGGCTGTTGGCTCCAACCATGACCTTGAATCTTGCTAGAATTGCTTGTCTTTCTCAGCATTGTAGGAGGGAAGGAATGATCTCAGCCTCTCAGACATTAATTTTTACATATTGCTCATCAATTAATATTGATGGTTATGCCATTTCTGCATGCAGCGGTACTGCATATATTCTGTCATTTATGTTGGAAATATTTATGTGCCCTCTAGGTCGTGGTACTTGGTGGTGGATCTTTTGGCACAGCGATGGCTGCACATGTTGCAGGCAGGAAGGCTGAACTAGAGGTTAATATGTTAGTACGTGATCCTCATGTATGCCGATCTATTAATGACAACCACCTTAATTGGTAAGTTCTCTTAGATTATTACTTATAAGATTTGTGGTTCTGTTTCAGTCCCTGGTGTCACCTTTATTCTAATGATTTTTTTCTGATTTAGTTCTGCTCAGCTTTTTCTCCTTAGGCTCCATTTGTTTTCAGGTTAAAACAGCATAAGAGGAAAATTTTTGCACGTAAAGTCAGGATAAAAACTAGGATTTACTTCAAAATTTTATTTCTACATAGTTTTTACCTGGAAACAAAGGCATTCCCTCTATACGTTGGCTAGGGAAAAACTCCCATGTCTTGTGGAGGTTTGGTCTTGGGAGTCCCACTCACTGTTGGATGGGTTGTACACCATGTGGATTAGCTACTATCAAATTAGGTTGGATCAAAACTTACCAGGCTGTTAGAATGATGACATGGAAAACTGGTCCATGAAATTTGAGCACCAAAGGAACTGCCACATGGCAGAAATTTGGGTCATCAATAGAGGTTCCCATGATAGGCTGTTCAGAGGGACTTTTTACTTAGCATAAGTCTTTAGATCAAAGTCCTCAGATTATGTTCAAAAATAATTATTACTTTGTCCATCCACTGTCACCCCCCCCCCCAAAATCTCTGTAAAGTTAATAATTCATTAGTACTTTTTATTTCCTTTTTCAGCAAGTACTTTCCAGTATACAAGCTACCGGAAAATCTCATCGCAACAACTGATGTGAAAGCCGCTTTACTAGGTGCAGACTTTTGCCTACATGCAGTCCCTGTGCAGGTCATTTAAGTTTACTTTGATTTCCGCACATGACTTTAATGATTCTGTTTTAAACTTTATGAACATTTATGTCATGACCCAAATCTGGGTAATGCGGGGTGTTACTATATATGCCTTCCATTTTCATGAAGCCTAGTTGTAGTTACGTTATTGAGTTAAATGCTCTGATAATTCTTATGAGTTTGTTTGACAATTGCTCCAATGTAAATTTCAAATCTACAGTACACTTGCCTTTACCTAGTCTATGCTGTTGCAGTTCACTTCATCCTTTCTTGAGGGCATTGCGCAGCATGTTGATCCGAACTTGCCATTCATATCCCTTAGCAAAGGTTTAGAGCTCAATACATTAAGGATGATGTCTCAGATTATTCCACAAGCACTACGAAACCCTCGCCAACCTTTTATAGCACTATCAGGGCCTTCATTTGCATTGGAATTGATGAGGAAATTACCAACAGGTTGGATACCAACTAATGAGCATAATTGCAGGAGCTGTTCTACTTGTGTTTTCTCATACTGTACCTGATTGTTCATGGCTCAGGGGTTTTTTATGGATAGTCTCATTTTCTTGCTTTATTTTTCTGCAGCAATGGTGGTGGCATCAAGAGACAAAAAGCTGGCAAATGCTGCTCAACAGCTATTAGCTTCTCAGTATCTAAGAATCAGCACATCAAGGTAGAGAAGCATCTCCAAGTCCCCAAAGATTTATTAGATGAGCTTTTTTGTGCACAAAATTGACAGTTATCTTTATACTCATCCATTCTATTAAGTTTCTTATTCGCTGGTCTATGTTAGACCTTGTCTTCCTGTGTATATTATTACAAAGTTGGAAGTATTTGAACAAGTACGAAAGTTCAGCTTTAACTTGTGATACTCCAGTGATGTTACAGGAGTAGAAATTGCAGGTGCTCTAAAGAATGTGCTCGCAATAGCAGCAGGGATTGTAGATGGCATGAATCTTGGGAATAATTCTATGGCAGCTCTTGTTGCACAAGGTTGTTCAGAGATACGATGGTTAGCAACAAAGGTATTACATTTTTCTTTGACAGGTTATTTCCCTTTAATGGTTGGGGGAGGGGGGGAGGGAGTTATTTCATTTGAAATCTTCAGTTTACTCATCTTTTTTTCTTGAGACCCTTATCATTCATGTGCAACTTATTTGACAATCTTTAATTCAGAACAAAAGGAAAATTTTCCCTGTTAGCGACATTTCCGTGTAAGAGTGTCCAACACACACTGGCATACTTGGTTTATGGCAAGGAATTAGAAGTATCCATTCTAGACAAGTTTGGGGACTTTGGGCTACTAATTATATGGAAGAGGATGGGGCTTTGAATCTTAGTGGATGGCCTGATAAGACTTCTAGGACAACCTAGCTAGCTTTCAACCATGTTCTAGGCTAGTTACTGGGTCTTCAACCATTTCTCTTCCCTACTGCCCACTAGAATACATAAAGTTGGTCTTGTCATGATCAGGGTTTTAAATCTCAATGAAATTCCTGAAGTTTTGAAATTCCATTCCAGTTTTGATGGTTACTAGAGTGAACCTTTAATTAAAGAAAATTGTTTGTTTTGGATAAAAATAGGAGATAATAAATAAGAAATTTAGAATAAATGGAAAAGAAGACAGGAATGTCAAAGAGGTCACCTCAAAGAACCAGATGCATTACCATATTCAATATCTGTTTTGAAATCCTTGTTTTGGGTGACCTGCTGGTTTGCATTGTACTTGAGCAAAGAATGGTTTCTGGCCATGATCCACTGTTATACATTCCTAATCTTCATAAGTTGGTATGTCTAATTAAACTTGCATAATTATCTCTGATTATTGGTCTAGTTGTCTTACAATTCTTTCTTATTCTTAATATGAAGATGGGTGCCAAGTCAACGACAATAACTGGGTTATCAGGAACTGGCGACATAATGCTTACTTGTTTTGTCAATCTTTCGAGAAACAGAACAGTTGGGGTCCGCCTTGGTTCAGGGGAAAAGCTTGATGATATATTGAGTTCTATGAATCAGGTGCTCAAGAAGCTTTCTGTAAACTACTTGTTCAATCTTTGTTAGATAAGCGGTTGCTAACAGATGCTTGATTTAGGTGGCGGAAGGTGTATCAACAGCTGGAGCAGTTATTGCCTTGGCACAGAAATATAATGTGAAGATGCCAGTATTGACAGCAGTTGCCCGCATCATTGACAATGAATTGACCCCAAAGAAAGCTGTTCTTGAGCTGATGAACCTCCCTCAGGTTATCACAAGGACTCTGCAAACCTCCTCCCTTTGTGGTCTCTCTTGATATTTGGCATTATGTTTTTGAAATTGTAGGTTGAAGAAGTGTGAGATTGACAATAGCTGAACATGCCCTCTTCTCTGGATTAATGACTCTTCATTCTACACAACAAAAAGAAAATTTTGTACACTTCAGGCAGCAAACTTCCATTGATGCTTCAGTTACATCAATTATTCTGCAGAGCGGATCATTCTTTTTGCAGTATGCATACACCTCCCTGGCCCTCAACTTGGTTGTGGGAGTACTTTGCCAAGTCATAGATTGTATTTTAGATCTCAAACAGAGGAAATTTGATAGAAAATAACAAAAAATATTGAGAATTGTACTTTCTTTTACAGATAAATTTTGATATAAAATAACAAAAAAAAAAAAAAAAATGAAAATTTGTACTTTCTTTTTCAAAATCATGAATTCAATTGAGCATGGCTCTCACACTATTTAAGCCATTCGTTGTGTACATTGGAGATTATATAGGTGCGGAGAATGCAAGAATGAGATGGCACATTAAAGAGGTTTGAAGTTCGAACTTCCTTCTAAGGTTTTTTAAGTACCGATCATCAGCAATGCATCACATAGGATTATGGAGGCAGAAAAAAAGCTTCTGCAAGTAGTTTGTTAAATATTGGAAGTCTTCCAGCTTTTGTCACCCTGATCAAAAGGGTTTGCCTCCATACCAATTACCATGCCCATGTGATGGTATAGGAAATAGAAGCAGACATTGCATAGTTCAGTTAGTAACTTTATTGAATAAAACACCCTCATTATGGTATTTTCTTTGGTGTAATTTTAGTTGGACTTCAGGGAAGCAAGATAGGAGGCTATTTTAAGAGGGACAGTGGCTTCTGCATCAATGTTAATGCTATTTCTCTCATCTTTTTTAAGGAACTTTATGTGAAGGAGAGTCTTGTGGCTTTTGGGATGTTAATGGTGTTTGTTTGGTTTGCTTTTAGGGTACATGCATAATAGACTAGCATGAGTTTTAGTTTTAGTTGGCAGTTCAGATTCCATATTATGATATGCAAAAGTCTTGAATTTCATAGGAGTTGAAACCTTTATGGATTTTGTGGAGAGAGAGATACCCCTGGTTGTCATTATAAACCATTTTTTTAACCTTATTATCCTTTGTCCATGCCGACCTAACAATACAGTATCGGCCATGAATCAGGATCAGACACTGCCAATACCATTCCAACCCGATTTCATTAACCATGGTACTGGCAATCTGGCATGTTGAATTCATGAAGCAGTGTAGTTTTTGACATTTCCTCATCCTGCTTCGTTTTTGTTTCAGCTGAAGAATAAATTATAGAGTTTAGACTTCTATTTATAAAATGTATTGTGGTTTCTTTCCATTTCTTTTCTGATGAAAAGAAAAAAATTCATTCAAAAAGAAAGATAAGCTAAAAATATCGATGTTTAGGTTAGAGTTGTTAATAAAGGATTGGTTGTTCATAGCCATCGTGGGAATACTACACATGAAGAGATCCAATTCGTTGTTAGGCCTAAAACTAAAAGTTATAAAC
This sequence comes from Macadamia integrifolia, assembly GCF_013358625.1. Taxonomy (NCBI): domain Eukaryota; kingdom Viridiplantae; phylum Streptophyta; class Magnoliopsida; order Proteales; family Proteaceae; genus Macadamia; species Macadamia integrifolia. Next base: position 2,414,559 of record NC_056565.1, on the reverse strand, counting down.
ATCTAGAAGAAGAGGTGTCGAGCTCCAAAATCACGATCCACTTTGTTATCATTTTCCAATTTTTTTTTTTTTTCACAAAAACGATTTTGGTTGCACTTGGTATCATTTATGAAGCTCGTTTCTATTTAAAAAAAAAAAGAAAAAATCGATAAAACACAAAAACCAAAAAGAGATTTAGAGTCATTTATGTACTTTACCAAAATTGATTTTCAGCTATTTTTGTTGAACTTTAATGAACGCATACTTAAAGTCCCAATATGGAGGAGTAAAATAGTGATTTGATTTATAATTAAAATCCAAGACTCTTGCCCTCTTCTTCATTTCAAAGTAGAGAAAGAGAGTTATAAGAAAAATTGGTGAAGGGAACAACTTGTCACCCATTTATTTAAAGAAATATTTTGCACATAAGAATACCGAACTATTTCTCACAAAACACCATTTTTGACGTGCAGTTACCAAACCATTTTATGTTTTGATAACAAATGGTTTTCAGTAATGATTTTTATTAAATAGGTAAAAATCAAAAAGAAAAATGATACCTAAGAGGAGTAGCACTCCCATCAAACCTTCTTCCCCAAGAAAGTATTTTTTCATGGAGCAAGATGACACCCCTTTTTTCTAGAAAACGTTAAAAAAGTGTAATTTCATATTCAATGTTACATTTCAGTAAAATAGTAATTTTACACCAATACGATTTCCTTTTGCTTTCAAGTAAGAAAATGGATAATGTAAATGCGTTAGTTTCTTTATGAGGTAATTTGAGGGGATCATCCATTTATCCAACTTTTGCGACTGCTTAACAGAAGATTGCACACCAAAACACCAGTTTGAGCTTTAATGGAAATGTAGTTTGTTATTTGATACAACCATCCCACTATACAATACCCAAAAACATCTAAACAACAATTTTCCTCCACATCTAACTGACAAAAGCATGAAGATCTCATGACAACTGATTTTTCTGCTTCTGTGTTGGAGACAATCATTTAGCACAGTGAGATCTCTACACTATTTTACTCCGTTTAAGCCTATCCCTCCCTTTTTTCTCTGTTGGGTTCAGTGTTGATTTTTTTTTCCCCCCTTCTTTCTAATGATGTCTCCTTCGTACCTATTACACAAGTGGTTAACAATGAAGAGCATAGTAAGTATCCTCATTCTCTCTTGTCCTCCTCAAGATCTTCTCCTAGCCCAAACACATGGTCCACATCCCCGGCTGTCTTCACCCCACTGCTTACCAGCGATATACCCTCCTCATCAAAACCATCCCCTGTTTCCTCTGAGTATGCATATCTGCAGGGACAAAAAGTTAGACATCAACAGTATAAGTAATTAAAATGACAAGTTTAATATTTGTCATGTCTGGCAAGAGATCGAAAAGCCAACTTCAAATGTTCAGTGAGTAATTTTTTTGGTCTCAATGGGTGGCTACTAAGTAGGATAATGTACATTATATGCACATTTGTACTGCTTATAAGAAGTTGAACATGTAGTTCTAATTTATCAATATAAACTTTAGTTCTGTAAAAAAGTAGAACCAGGCGTCAATCACAGGGAAGGAATATGCATAGAAAACTGCTCGTGCTATGCTCCTTTGTTTCCTAATCTAATCCCAGCATTAAGGAGAAAAAAATATGTATCACACTTCTCAGAGTATGTTAGTATGTTAAGATTTCTCAGAAATCTAAAGATAGCAATCATAAAAATCATCAAATACAGAATAGAAATTTCCCATATACCATTCCAGTATCGAGTGCAACAACCATTACTCCATAAGGAACCACAGCAACTGACATTAAGCATGTGTGACAGTTAATCAGGTCTGAGGGTAACTAAGAAATTATTTTGATGAAAGTGGAATCCCTTATATGCTCTTCTTTGGAAAGGGTGGCGACTCTTCCAGATTCCTCCATCCATTAGCTGGTCTATTGTTTGCCTCCCTAAGAAGGAAGAAGGATTAGGTTTGTGTCAGATTCAAGAAGTCAATACCACAGGAATCCTAGAGCTCCTTTGGTAGATTGTTTCCAACCATAATAGCATCTGAGTTTCCTAGATCCACTCCTACATCCTTAGGAAGGATTCTCTCTGGACCGTCATCCATCCCTCTAATGCCTCTTGAGTTTGGCGTAAGATCCTGAAAATCCATCCGACTGCCCTCTGGGCTATTTTCACCCAAATTGATGATGGCACCTCCACTTCTTTGGCTGGATAACTGGCACCCCTCTAATGTCCTCTTCTCGGCAGTTGGAGCCATAACTGTTTACTCTTCCGGCCTTCCAAAAGATGCTTCTGTTGCATCCATCATCTCTAATGGTTCTTGGGCCCCTATCCCCTCCCTTCCCCCTCTCTTAGACATCTAGTCTTCCCTCCCTCCCATTCCCCCTAGTCATCGGGGCAGGGATAGAATCATCTAGTATTTGAACCCCTAGGGCTCCTTCAATTCCTCCTCAGCCTAGGATTTGGTTCGGTCTCATCACCCTCTCACTCCTTAGCGTAAGATTGTTTGGTCCAAAAGTCATATCCCTTGTCACATCTTTTCCACCTAGCAAGCCCTCTCCAACTGCCTCCCAACCCAATCCTTCCTTATTTTCAGGCACATTCATGTCCCTCCGGCTTGTTGCCTCTACTGGATGGGATTGAGGACGCCAACCACCTCTTATTCAGTTTTCACTTCTCCTCCATCTAGAAGAAAGTCCTCTCCAACTGCTGGCCTCGTCCCCGTTGCATCCTCCCCCTTTAGAGGATGGATCTAGGTAGACGTGACCTTTTGCTGGGAGTTCTGTTTGTGACACCGCTGAAAAGCTTGCCTTATGTGCTACTATCAACCACATTTGGATGGAACACAATCTCCGAAGATGGACCTCCAACTCTAGATCTTTGAACATCATTTGGAAAGCCATCTTTTTTTTATATCATTTCAAAGTTCTCTATGCTCCCCCATCGCCACGTAAGGGACTCCCCAAGGAACAGACTTATTGTTGTACCCTGAGGTTTGCTTTCCCCCCATTCTGCACCCTACTTCTCCCCCTCCCTAGGTTGTTTTGTTTTACTGTTTTAACTTATATTTCCTTTTCTTTCCCCCTTGGGGACCATGTACACTCTTTCATTTTCCTCTTGGTAGTGAAATTTTTATTCATCCAAAATATATATATATATATATATATATTGTTTGATGAATATCAACTACTTTGAGAATCTGTGCTCCAACATTTTAAAGCGCATAATTGCAGTTCTCAAAATTCTTGGCTCGGAAACTGAAATTGTTTGCTGATATAAATATAAATCTTAGATACCTAGGAGGCATAAACATTTAATGTGGTACCTTAACAAATCCTCCAATGGCAGCAGTAGAAGTGTTTACCATCAAGAGCAACACCCCATATTGTGGGTAAGGACTTCTTATTAAGTGAATCATCATCAACAACAATACAATGGCCCAGGAATAAGGAGGAAGGGTCACAGCAGATACCTAGTAGGGTTATGTGAAGGAGCCCAGAGTATGCAAATCACCACCAGAAGAATGTATGCAAGAAGTATCCAGAAAGCAGGGATGATCCAAGCTTTTCGCCAGAGCTCGCTCAAAGGATCACTGGCATTGAAGTACAGCTGAAACAACAAAGATCTATTAACGGCTTGGGTAACATGTACAAGTCGAAGAGAAATTTAGAATAGATAATGAATTATGAGTAGCATATAGTAGATACAAATGCCAAAAGGGGCAGCTGCCTTCCAATAGGAAAAACTACAAATGAGAAGCACCGATTAAAGGTGTAAAGACAGTTCAAAAACATAATCAGCCATCTCAGGATCCCCACAATCTAGGAAACAGAGTTTCTGAAAGCGTGACCAAGCATCCACTTTCATAAACACAAAGGATTTCTTAGAATGAGGAAATTTCTCCTGGATGTTCATGGGAATGACTATAGCTTGGCCATCACACGTATAATTCTCAGAACAGGACCGTTTGTGCTTTAAACATAAAATGGAAATAAAGCATTATTTTCAATAAATAAAATGTACACCATGCTAAAGAGTCAGGATTGTTGATCCAATCAAGAAATCATTGGGTGTGCAGCACCAAGAAAGAGAGACTACCTCATAGCCAACCCAAGCGACGGAGAGCAACACTGATATTGCAAGAGAGTTGGTAAATTTACGGTAAAGTTCAAGTTTGGCCATGATTCTCCGCATCTGTAAATAAAATAGAGAAAAAGAAAGAATCACAAAAGCTGCACTAAGCAAAAATTTAAAATTCCCGAGAATGGTGGATCCAATGTAAGAGTAAATGTTGCAATACCTAAGCTGTTTCACTCATTGGTTTTCTACCTCTGCCAAATTTATTCTCATATAATGCTAGCACTGTTAGAAAATTCAGTTGAAAATACCGAAATTTAACAATTTTCTTGACTTTATTCTTGACTGAAACGAAAGCACCATTACTTTAATAGGTTTACAAGGATTTAGCCAAAACCTCGGTCAAAAAACTGAAATGGCCAAAACTCCACAAGAGATATATAAAATACTAGACTTCGCATGGAAGGGTCAAAATTTTGGTTGAAATTTCCATTGCAAGAAAGATTTTGACCGAAATTGAGGCATTGCAAGAAAGGTTTTGACTGAAATTGTGGGGAACTCGTATAAATCTAGATTTTTTGCCAAAGTGCTTCAATATTTGGCTGTATCAAGGCATTGTGTAATGTAGACTAGGATAGATAGACTAATCAAGCCTTCAACTGCAGGATTTTGTAATCAGAAGAACAACCAATATTACCCAAGGTAGGACAGCAATTCCACAAATCAGAATTAAAGAAAAAATTAGCCCTCTGTAAATCAGATCTCGAACCCAGAAGCTGGAGTCTATGGGGCCAGACTACAAACCAGATAATAGGGCTAACCAGAAGTAGGAATAGAAGCCTAACAGTTCACAAACCATAATAAACATCCACAGAAACAGAAGAGGACAAATCAGACCTATCGGTTCTGGTTCCTGTTCTGTAAGGTCACTACAGGACAAAATTCAAGAGAATTTTAATATCTTAAAATTGGCTGGCCAGAATCAGCCCAAACCAAGGTCGAGTCTCACTTGGGTAGGGAGGAAAGATTGACCAGAATTATAGCTCAAACCAATGGCTGGAAGTGCTTCAGGTAGCAGAGAGCCGATTGTGAAATCTAAGGCAATTCTGGGCAGAATTGGAATTTAAATACCTGGTTCGTTGAACAGCAATAAACCCCTTGAAAAAGAAAACCTTGAAGGAGAAGAAGAACACTTGAAAGGATCCTCTTGGGCTTCACACAGCAAAGAGTCACCGAATCACACACCAGTCCACCACTTTGATCAAACACAAAGCAACCCTCAGAAGAGAAGGAACAGTAACAGCAGTTTTGTATTCATAAAAATCGTTGGAGGCTTATGGAGCCCTCCTCTTTATTTATAACTTTGATAGGAGAGGTTACAATATAGAAACTATAATAGTTACCAAAACTGGAATTTAAAAACTAATAAAATAGAAAGTCTTCTAGTTACTAAAACTGAAATTACAAACTACTACATCCCATCAAAGCAAAATCGTGTGGCCCCTTAGCTGTCCTTGCCCTGGCGGACTCCCATCTTCCCCCTTCTTTCATAAGTCCTCAGTGCTGCATCATTGTGGAGTTGTAAAATGCACCTATTTTGATCGTTTACTGGATTTGAATCAAGAATTGTGCAAGGTATAAATTTGAAGGTAAAAATTTGTTCCTTGCAATTAATTTTTGCAAAACTAGAGTAAATATATATTGGTTGGCATTTTATATATGTTAAACACCATAGGCTGATCTACAACTTCACAGGGTTGGACTTAATTTTTTGTTTTTAAATTTTCTGGTTTGAAAAACTAATTTTCTTGGTCAATTTATATTGGTTGGCCTTCAATTTTTTATGTGTGTAGTGTGTACAACACTATTTTCTGATTTATGGCTTTAAAGAGTTGGATTTTTTTTTTTTATTTAAAAAATAGAATTAAGAAAACAAGGGAAAATATCCTAGGAGATGAGGACAAAGACATCAACTGGTTGCTACTGCCATACGCACACCATCACTGTCTAGTGATGATGATGATGATGATGGAGGGATCCACCCGCAGGGTCCAGCTAGGGCTACATCCTAGAGAAAGTGCTAGACGAAGAAGCACAACAACAAACCAACGACCATGAGCCCCTCTAATTCACAGGAGAGTCTCAGTTCGATCATGCCACAAGATGCCGGCCATGGTGCATATCCCCCCATAGAGGCTACTCAAGAGGTCTATGCTGTCAATTCAGACCATATGAGAATAGCATGGATATATACGTTACGAGGCTTGAGTCTAGAGGAGGGTAATGGTATGTGGAATTGATTTGTACGGTTGTAAACTTACCATGTATTGTACATTTATACTTATTGTCTACAATGATACTTGCTAACAATGTATTGTGGATTTTGTAACACTAAATGGTTTCATAGTTTGCTAATTGTGTAATGCTTTCCAATTTATGGTTCTTCATTCCTATTGCATATTTCAATTGCTTTTTATGGATGTTGTATGTTATAGAACTGTTCTGTTTCTAGTTATCAAAATTCTAATTATCTGAATAATAGGTCTTAAGAGTGACAATAACAATCAATATTACGATCGTTACACCTATGATACTAAATATAGTTGGAATAATCACATTACTAAGTTGCATTGAAAATTATCTTCATTCTGAAATCAGGGAAACAGGTGGATAATCAGAGTTTAGCAAGTTACAGAATTAGAAGGTAAACTCCACAGATGGAACTGATCTTACATGCGAGTGAAAGGTATTAGCAGTTGATGAAATCCTCAAATTTAAGCTAGTTCTCATGGCTGGACTGAAATTTATGAGGGGGGTCACAAAACAAAATTAGCAAATGTGGTCTATATCCAAATCCAGGACTTGGATTAGGCTGAAACTAAAAACAAAGAACAAAGAAGGCACTCACCCAAAAAAAAAAAAAAATCAAAGAAGGGCTCCAGGGGAAGGTACTATTCTGCCAGAATATGCACCGAAACCATGAACCTAATCTTAAGATCAGATGCTCGAAGCCTGCTATGCTAGAACATCAATACAGCAACCACAAGGTATCTTCTTAAATATTCAGTCAGTTCTTGATAGTCCTCTCAGGCCAAGCAGCAACTTCCAGCAACAATAATGAAGCTTTGACTGTGTCTCAGATGTGGGATACAACAAAGAACAAAAGAATAGAAACTTCAGAAATCAATGATGGGGGGAAGAAGGGGAACAGGATAGATGGTTGAGCCTCTCACTCACAACCTAGGCCTCTCACCCAAAGTTCTCTCACAGGGCCTCTGGCTCACTCAGCAGAAGCAGAGCTTTATCTTTTCTTTTTCTCAAATCATTACCCTTGTTCAGCCCTTCTCTTTACTAAATAACTGAACAACTGCTACAAAATTAGAAACTACTCCGAATCTAAGACTAATAGAAACTAAAGACAAGAATAAAATCTGACTTATAGGTACTAAATGCGACTATTTTTGCATCTAAACTAGATCCTCCCCCAAAATGTAAAGCATCATTTTTGGTGCTAGACTGCTAGCACATGTATGAAACCTCATTCTTTATAAATAATCAATTACATGTACATGTCTTGCCATACTTTGTTCTCTTTTTTATACATTATATATTTTTCATATTGCTTATCATAGTGTTTTATGCTTCAAAACCGTATTTTGCATGTATCCTAAGCATTTACATGTGTTTCTTGACAATTTCCATTTATATCTTTAGCGTACAGTGCGTCTCACCAATTAAGAATGAAGAAAAGACATCAACTATTAATTAATAAGACAACCCATTCCAATTTCTAACAAACCAAAATGTAGCTGATACAGGTATATATAATAGTGCTTAATAATTTATCCAATCAAACTATAAATATGCAAAAGATACCATCAATAACCTGATTACAAGGATGGACAAACCTTCAAAGGGCAAACTAAATCCATAAACTAAAGAGTCAGTTCAACTAGCATAACCTAATATTTTCTCACAGGAAAATCTTTACCCATTAATACAAAAGAAGGCTCTCTTCGATTCCTAAGTCATCTTACACCCACATCCCCACCCACCCCAAAAAAAATTCATGAATTTTGATTTTGAATTCCAAGTGAGACCTGAAGTGGACATCATAAGGTCAAATTTCCTTGAATTTCTAAACTACATAAATTTTGGGGAAGGGTTCTCTGAACCACCATTGTTTCCTACGCACCCTCCCATGAGGTTCTTTATTCATTTTTTTTATGCGAGAGAAAAATGAATAGAAAACCCCATGTGAATGAGCATAGGAAATATTGTTGGCTCAGAGACTCTTTTCCCATAAATTATTTAGAAGACATATGATCAAGACAGTTAAGATTTCTGTATCTACTGAAATGGCTAAAATTCTTATTCCATTCCAAAATCCTACTCCACTAAACTCGTTACTTCTGGATGGCATTTCTTAGGCTTTTAGCTTTCATCTTCTTAATGCTTAGAATATTTTGTAACCTCAGGAACTTCAGAATTTCCTGGACACCATAAAAATCAGTCACTTTGAAGCATAAAGCTCTCATTTCACATATACTATAAATATTGGCATTGAAAGATCCATGGCTTTACAATGATACTGACCAAAACAAGGTTGGTATGAGGTACATCCCTGGGCATCACGTAACAGGTTCATGGGCATTATGGCATTTACGAAGAAAATGAATGTATTGAACCAAACAAGTTCTGTTTATAGCAAAAAAATAATTTAAGGGGAGTGTGTTGCATAAAATGCCCATGTATGCATGTTGGCAACAAAATGTTTAAAGAAAGGAATGCTGTACATGAAAGGCTATAGGGCCCATAGATATGCGCTGATAATTTACCTCATGTCAGGTGACCCGAGGCATTGGAGGGGGCTTGGACTAAAGGCACCACCTGGACGTGGGACCCAACAGGCCAACACTGAACGCGTCCAAAGAAAATTCTTTTCCACAGAGGAGGGAGTTCTCTATGTTATCAGCTAGGGGTTTATTTTGCTTCAACTAGTAGACTTTCTGGGTGGTTTTCAGATGCACCTGGTTGTTTGGGGTTCGTCCTGTAGACAGAAGGGATTTCTTTCATATTTTTCTTTTCCTGGTTCTGCCCACCTGGGACTTTTGTCTTCTGTCTCTTTGTATATTCTTTCTCTGAATAAAATTTTCCTATTGTAGCTATATGTTCATGACACTTCTGATTGATGCATTCATTGTTTCAGAACACACCAAAATGTGCATTTTCAAGGTCAATACGAAATTTCATTTTTGACTAGTTAACATCTAAGGTCAGACACGTCAGACGTAGCTCCTGAGTCCATCACCAAATGGAACACATTGCAAGATCTGGGTATGTAGACTATTGTACTGGTTCTGTAACCCCAAGACCCTAGGCATTGCCTTTCAGGAATAGAGTATCATATTTCAAAGAAATATCATGACGCTGAAAATTTAAAAACAAATATTGAACTAGTACAAGGGCAGTGAAAAAAGAGAGCGGGGCCAGCGGGACTTGGCGCAACAGTAAGGTGCTCCATTGCAACCTTGTGGTTGTGGGTTTAAGTCAGAAAAGAGCATCTCCATCAAGAGGAGGTAAGGCTCTTACATTATGAGCCTAGACCCCGTAGTGGCGGAAGCCTTATGCACTAGGTTCACCCTTTCGCCCTTTTTCTACAAGGGTATGAAAAAAGAAGTCAAAATGGTTCCTACACACCCCAAGTCAGTGTGACACCCAAGAACACGGCAAATACCAGGGGGTTTGGGAGATCGGTGAGGGTGTGCAATCTTTAGTCCCACGTCACCTAGGGAGAGAATATTGGGCCAGTTAATAACCTCTAACCTCCTTAACATGGCACAATGCGTTTTCAAGCCTTGAGACTCATGGGCCAAAGAGGACAATATTGTGCAAGGTTAATGGGGCTGGGGCTGGGGCATTACAAATGGTATCAGAACAGACCCCGACAGCGTGTGAGGCCACACTGTGCCAAGAGGGGGAAGTTGTAACACTCAAGAATATGGAAAATACCGGACCCGCTTGGGAGATTGATGAGGTGTCCCCACATAGAATATATCAAGTACCAGGGGATTTGGGAGATCGGTGAGGGTATGCAATCTTTAGTCCCACATCGCCTAGGGAGAGAATACTGTGGTAGTTAATAACCTCTAGCCTCCTTAACATGGCACAACGCATTTTAAAGTTTTAAGGCCCATGAGCCAAAGAGGACAATATTGTGCAAGGTTAATGGGGCCGGGTGTTACAAATGGTATCAGAGCAGACCCCGACAGGCCACACTATGTCGAGAGGGGAGAAGTTGTGACACTCAAGAATATAGCAAATACCGGACCCGCTTGGGAGATCGGTGAGGTGTCCCCACCAAGAACATGTCAAGTACCAGGGGGTTTGGGAGATTGGTGAGAGTGTGCAATCTCTAGTCCCACATCACCTAGGGAGAGAACACTAGGCTAGTTAATAACATCTAGCCTCCTTAACATGGCACAACGCATTTTAAATCCTTGAGACCCATCTGCCAAAGAGGACAATATTGTGCAAGGTTAATGGGACCGGGGCGTTATAGTAGGAATCCATCCCAACATTCCCACTATTCTTTTGCCACGTAGAGAGCTAGTGAGACTACCGACCAATTGTTTGAGAGGTTATGGTCTAGATTACCAACTTATCAAATTTTTAGCCTAATTCAATCACATACCTTCCTGTGTATCGGCAAATATGTCCATACGTGCCTACAGTACTCCAACTATCACCGTGCATTCTCACGTAACCTTGCATTTTCAAAGTATCCGTATTCCCTTGTGGCAAACTCCAACAAAACTGAAACTTGACATGTGAGCAGGAGACATAGGGGTCTACTTGTCCATAAAAGTTGGACCTCAATTTATTTGCTGCATTGGCAGTTGGCGTTTAAAGTGGGTGTGTGGGAAAGGGTTCCTACTACAGGTGTGTGGGAACCGGGCTGGCAGGCTCCCCAAAAAAAGTATTGGATAGTATATTATTCATGAATGAATTGTGGTATTAAACGCCATAAATCATATCTATAGTTGACATGTATCAAACAAAAACATTTCAACAAAATGTGTTATCTATTCTACATTAATTGTAGATTATATGAAAAGTGGGGAGTAGAAAGGGAAACATCACCTGAAGCTTCTCTAGAGTCTTAGATAATGATGAGAAGATCCAAAGAATAAAGCAGGCATCCAATACAGCAACAGGCAGCACAAGAAACAGTTTGGCTTTTCCAGAAAAGTCATTGATATTTCCCAAATTTTCCACAAGCTCAAGGGCCTCTGAAGCCATGAAATATACCAAACCAAGAAGAAGGACTTTGGATGTTATACCACCAAGGGTTGGCCGCACCACACCATATCCCATCGAAACCACTAAAAGAAGAAGGCGAGATATGGTCTTTTTGACAGCAGTGAATGTTACTGCCCATATCGTAATGCCCATAGGTCTGTGCCCAGTAACATTAAAATTTGCATATTCAAAATACCAGAGTGCCATTTCACACATGCCAAGAGCAATTACTGCTGTAATGTGGTAGTGCAACTGTATTATATCTCTCCAAAAACGCATAAACTGCAGAAACCAGAGAAGACCGAGTACTAGGTAAGCTAAAGACATGACGCCATAGAATGTCATCAAAGGTGTCATCTTTCCAGGCAAATAACCTCCCGGGTTTCTCCAGACAGTTCTTCCTCTGATTACAGTACCCTTGAGTTGTGGGTCACAAAACATAAAATATAGATAGTACATCCCAGTACTGTTTATTTCAATAGTTTCAGGTGCCATTTTAGCTTCTTCATTTTTCCCATTAAAGAAAGTCTGAATGCGTTTTGGCCAGCCAGGATTACCCGGGTTTTCGCGGATAATTACTTCTCCTGCTGTGCAAGATCCGTCCTTCGCAAGGTCTGGAGTGCAACATATTTCATCAGAGTTTTTATAGAAACCCCCAATCCTCTCCCTATCTTTGACCTCAACAATTATGGCTTCCACCAAACCAGTATTTTTTTGCATGTCATTCTGCTTAGCTGTGGACTCTTTTGTCCTCCGGAATATGACAGATCCAAACCTGAATTTACGCTTGTAAGAATGCCATCCATGATATATTACAAAAAAGAAAAGAAAAAAGAGAGTGAATAAAAGCTTGAAACATTTTCCAATTTCAGGGAGAACTAAAATTTACCCTTGGCACCTTCCCCCACCCCCCAATAACACACAGTTGTTCAACCAAGAAATCTCCTAACTCAACATTCAATATTATCCAATACTGAAATATATCATTTTCATTCTGGATGGCTATATATGTATAAAAAGAATAAAAAAAAATAAGTCCATAGACACAATAGTTTTTCTATACGAATTTTCAACTGTTTGAATCGATTCAACGTTATTATGTTGTCATATTTGGATCACTATTATCAGTTCCTTTTAGGAGTGCTCAGACAGCACCACAGAAATTTATCATGCACAAAAGCACGCATAAAGGGGTTGAGTGACTAATAAAGTCAGTTGTCCATGGGTTTGATGAACTTAGCGTAGCCGAAGGTAAAGTGATGTTTAAGGGATTTCCATTTTTTTCTTGATAAAAAAAACCTGAGTTGCAGTTGACAAAGGATGCCTTTTCAAAATGGTTCAAACTTTACTATGTAGTTATGAAATGCATTTCAGATAAACGCCAAAAAAAGAAGAAGAAAATTGCACATGCTCATCTTTAGCTTAAATGTCAGACTAAAATATGCAGTTTTTTCTTTTGGGTTTGTGGATAAGTAAAAGGGTAAATTTTATGGGGAAAATAATGCTACCCGGTTGTGTGGCCACTACGCCGGCACAGGGACAACCAGGGAAGGAGCACGGTGGTATTTCCGCCAGCCTCCTGTTTCTGGGCATAGAGGCTCGCAACCAGGTACGATCTTTTCCCCAAATTTTATAGATGAAAGTTATAGAGGTCAAGGTAAGAGGTGTTGGAAGTTGGAAACTCCCACTGGAAAAAAGGCTAAGGTAATTAATGTCCAATGTTTAACATGATACAACATACAAGTGAGTGAGAACCAGACTCACGTTGTGTATAACTGAAACGGATGAAAACCAAATGGTCTTAGTTCGTGTTAACTTTCTTCATAACGTTTGCTTTTTATCCTTCATCGCAATGCAAAATTATCGCTACTGTTCAAATTTGTTGGTCCATTACCTATTATGATCAAAACCCTAACTTGTAATGACAGAAGTAGATTACAAGTCTATAACCCCAACTGAACGAATGTATTAGGGAAATTACATAGTAATTAATGCCGAATTAGCTGATGACAATAATAGAGGTGAAACTAAAAAAATTCACAAGATCAGAAAGAGTAGAACAATTTGAATTCCTAATCAAAACCATATTAACAGACAAAGAACGATATTATCACAGAGTGAAGCATGGAAAGACTAAAACGAAGTAACAAGAGAGACCAACGGTAAGAGAAATGCGGGTGTGAATCGAAACTTACTGAATGAAAGACTTGCCATTGTAAGAATTTTCTTCAGAATCCGCTTTGACAGGAACCCTGGTTGCGTAAAGCCCCTCGCTACCACCATGGAAGAAGAAGGAATTCGAACGAGGAGCGAAAGCTTCATTTCTGTACTCATGGATCGAAGCTCCAACATTATAGATTGGATTAAATAAGATAAAAAATCCCACAAGAAATTGTAAAAAAGCCATATTAAGAATCAAAGCTTCTGTAACCCTCTCTCTCGACTCTCTGTAGAAGAAGCTTTTCGAGGAGTGAAGAAATATTAAGAGCTCTAGAAAATAGTCACTTTGATTCTCCGCATACTCGCCCCCTCTAGAAAGTATAGAAAAATCATGCTGCCTTCACTTTTTTGTTCTTTTTTCAGTTTTTTGGAAACAAAAATCATGTTTAGAAATAAAATAAAATAAAATAAAATAAAATAAAATAAAAAGTCTTGGATGGTTGACCTATCACGGGTTCATGTGACTAGTTGTGCCATGTGGAAAATGATAGAGCACGCTTTAGTAATTGATATTAGATTGGATATGTATATATCGATTTGATATCAATCCTGATCATTTTAAATAGGGATGGATTAGACAAATTTACTCATGATTTTCTTTGAAAGAAAAAACTATTTTAATCCTTTGTCCCCTACTGATTTTGATACAAATTGTTCAATTCAGGTGTTTCAATATTGATCCCTCAAACCATGGATCAGAGTGAGAAAAACTCCACTAATAAGAGGGTGGGAGATAAGTTAGCTCATTATGTTATAAGACGTGAGAAGGAATCCCCAATCTAACGTTATGGGAATCTTTTTTCCCTTACAACTATTAGATACCTATGTTTATCGTATGGATTAGTTAATGTCAAGTTTCATACTCGGAATTAATCATCTACTTTAAGTTTATATTGCCAATTGACCATTGTTTTGTGCTTGATGTGTAACATGTCACATTTCTTGTCAATATGGTATTAAGTTTAATCATCTCTTTTTTTGTTTTTGTCAATCTGTGTAATAATGTCTTATGGGTGATAGTAAGGGGGAAGTGGGAGGGAGGAAGAGAGGTTATCTTAAGGCACAAGGTGAAGATAAGAGAGTCAAACCTGGAACCTCTAGGGATGGCACTAGTTGTCATCTATGAGAGTTTTGTATAAAGACATCAAGGGGTTTCACTCACTATTCACTCTCTTGGGTCTAGCGTAGTCATGTTAAAATGGGCATTGAGTCCATGGCTTTTATTTTTTATAGATTTCCTTTTTCATTTTAAGGAAGAGATCGTTGCCAGGCTACGAGGCATGTATATCAGCACGGGGGCATCCAACATCAGTAAGAATTTTTTTCATTTCATGAAATGGTGATCATTTCGCTCTCGTGTCTAGGTGCAGGTGCCATACATGGCAACCTTCTGTTTTTCCCTTGAGTTTGCAATAGATTGTGTATGGTCCAACATGTGGGCTAAAAAACATTTTCTTTGGGCTTAGTTGATTGATATTTGGGTATTTGAATTAATTTAAGAATTGAAAACGATTTGGAACTAGAACCGGAAACCCTATTAACAATTGGCACAGATTCCAAAATGAGTTAATTACCTTAATTGGGACGGTTCTAATTCTGGCCCAAAAAGGTGGAATAGATCTGGACCCATCACTATTAGCTAAAATGACCATTAACAACTCACAATCCCACGAAATTTGACATTTCAACATATATGGACAAATATGGGGAGCTTGAGAGATCAGAACAAAACTACCATTTATTTCCATTTATTTTTGTGTGGACCCAAGTAAGCGAGTTAGTTGATCTACGACCAAAGAAGGATCGGCCTTGCGTGTTAACACATACATCTTCTTGACTCCACATTCCTTGTATTTACGCATTCTCTCTATAATTTAGATCTTTTAATGGTTTATTCTGTCACATGATCAATTTTAGTTCATTCAAATTTTGACATCAGAGTAAAAGAACATGGGATTTACCTATTCACAAAATTTCATTATCATCTAACCTGCCACGTGTCAAAACTAAGGCACTATTTGATAACATTCCTAGAAACGTGTTTCGGTGTTTTTCTGTGTCGAGATACTGAAAAACAGCCTTAAAAGCATTTGATAAATTCGTTTCGTCCTGTCCATTTTTAGAAATGTAAATAAAAATTTATTACAATTTATGATACAAGAAACGAGAATGGCAAAACATGTTATACTTGTTCACTGTTTTCAAAAACAAGTTGAGGCCAAAAATATTGGGGAAAGACTCGATAAAAAATTGATCAAAAGGCAACTCTTTTATCAAATACCAAAAAATCCTTAAGGTAGTCCTTGATGCCATTGTCGATGTTGTAGATCTCGGTGTTAACGATCCGAGAAACAAATTAATCAAACACCAGAAAATTCATTTTTGTTCCTAGAAACATGACACAAGAATAGCATAAATATTATCAAACGGTGCCTAAATGTCTGTGCATACCTCTAGTTGATAATTAAAGGAAGTAACTAGAGGTTAGAAATTATCTAACATCTTTTATCTCCTTTTGTCACTTTGTTCTTATATTAAATGGTTTCATTTTTTTTTTTTTTCAGAGCCTCTAAAAAAAAAAAAAAAGAAGAATAGGATAGTGGCAGGTCTTGAGATGAAGTAGGAAGGAATTTAGTGGCATGAGAAGGCTTTCTGGTTGGAGCTTAAGGTCTTAAGAAGTGAAGTGCCATTATATAAAGAGATTAATGTTTAAATGATACTTCTAAAGTATTGATTGTATAAACGCACTACACAGACTTTCGTATTAGATATTCTTACAGTCAAAGGTTATTAAAATCTGAACAAAACAACTAAATAATTCATATGCATATATAAGATGAGCTGGTCCATCATCTCAACCATAAGAGTCCATCATTTTCCATTTTTTTTTTTTTTTTCTTCAATAGTCCTTTTGCCAAACAATGATTTATCTAGAATTTAATATATGGGGAGGGACTGAGATGCTGCCTGTATATATGGGGAGGGAATGTAAGGGTATCAAGTGTCAACTGGTTGGTTTCGGTCCCATATTTTTAACGGCTTGCATCATAAACACATTATTAGTTAATGGGGCCTAATAGGCAAGGCATGGCCATGTTTATATTTTCCGAATGGTTATCAGCTCATAATTGGTCTATAAATGGGCTAATTGGATTAATCATGCTATAAATGGGATTCCATTGTCAGTTACCGATGCTGATCACTCCTGGATGGGCACTCGTTGGGCAACAACCAAACACCAAGAATGACCTAATATTAATCAGTCTAGGTCCAACATTGGGTCATTTACTAAGTCATTGTTCCGATCAGGCCTACATATGCAGGTCAGCTTTGGACACTCTTAAACCTAACAATGCTCATAAGAGGGATCCACATCGTCAAGCGTAACTTGTAAGAGATTGTAAGAGAGTGTATACTACGAGTTATACATGCAGCAATCATTTTTCGATGGCGGAAGTTTTTCTTCACCCATAGAGAAGGAAGAATTCCTTTACTAGGTGAAATGATCTCATGATTGAATCGATTGGAATCTTGGGTCGTCATTACAATATTATCTCTGATTGATGAAGGAAGAAATTACTCCTTCACCATAGGTGAAACCATGAAAGGAATCAAAGTCTTTTTCTCATCATATATTACTAAAAGTTTATGTTAACTATATGACGATAGAATTGGGAATTGTGTGGAGAGGTGTATGGTTTCAAGTTCGATTCTCCATTTGTGCATCTACGATTTAAGTGGAGACTGTGGCGATGGGTTACTGCAGTAGTCTCCTCGACGATTAGTCGAGGTGTGCGTAAGCTGGCTGGATACCTTGGTTAACAATATATATATATATATATATATATGATGATAGAATTTGGAAGTAAACAAATACAATATAAAAGCATAAGGAGAGGGTTCTTTAAGCAAACAACATTAGAGGAACGCACCAGCAAAATGTGAACAACATAGTATCATACATTGAAGAATAGTGAGGTCATTTCATTTGTAAAGAGTATAGATAAATACATAAATATTAACGTATATACCCTGACTCAGAGAACCTTTTCCCAATAATATATATCCCCCTGGGGGAGATTTCACCACATGATGGGATAGAACCCTTCCCTCATTTAATAGTCAGATAAGGAAGGGGAAATTAAATTAACTAGGAAGTGAGGATAAGGAAAAAAAGGGTAGAGGCATTAAATAAAGATTAACATGAGTTATTGCTTAAAAAAAAAAAACCCTAGCTAGTGGCCGGCCAGCTCTGTAGTTTCGGTTAGGTAAAGTGGGGTTGAGATGAATCAGACTCAACTTGCTTTTAGCTTACACACAAGTATTGCTGATCAAGAGGATCAGCTTGTAGTGCTACTTCTACAGAGAGATGGGATGGATTTGAGATTTTCAACCACTCCTTTCTTAGTTTGGTTTGCTTGGAAGATAAAATATACAGTACCACAAGGAAAAGGATTCAAGGAAAAATTCATACATGACATGGAACACCACCCCAACAAGCTAAATATATATTGCCAATAAAAGGGGGGGAGGAATTACATGTAGAATAAATAAGCTCTTAGATAAGGGTGTCAAAGTTCAGCTTGAACAGATTGGATTGATTGGATTGATCGAAATCTATCGATTCAGTTTGCATCGAAGCACATATTTATTGGTTTGTTTTCGGTTTGGATTTTTATGGACGAAGTGAAACTAGATCAGACCAATTGAATGCATCCCTAAATCGAGACCAAACTTAGATTTTGGGACCAAACTGATAGTAAATCGATGAGAAACTGGAAACTCAAGAAAACTAGGATTTTCCCATTATTTTGTTTTATGTATACATGTAAATCCAAAACCAGGCCCGATTAAATCAAATAGTAACTCGATTACAATCTGATGACATAAAAAACAATAAGAAGCCAGACCAAATCATATCAAAACTGAAAACTTTCTTACTGTTTTGGTTTTGGGTTAGTCCAGTAACAAAGCAAAACTGATTGGATCGAGTGATACCGGATCAAATTGACCAGATGACACTTTATGATCTTCTACAAATAGTGGTAATAATCTTATGGGACAGATAGAGTTCTCTAAGATGTAAAGGGGAATCTTTTATGCTAAGCCAATGGTGATGTAAATAATGATATCATCCACTTAAAGCTTATATGGCCAAGGTAGGAGAGAGAAAATAGAAAAAAAATCCTATATGAATGGTTGATAGTAAATTGGCGTCGTGGAAAACATTTTCTACTCTCCTAGATATTTTGTGTCACATTTAGGTATTAGGTTGGCCTTGCAAGAAGATCAACTATATTGGCCGTGGGATGACAACATGGTGGGTAGGTTAAGACTTAAGAGCCTTAAGAGGGTCTTTACCCTGAATATATAAAGCCAGCTAAACCTTTATGTGGAGGGTAAACAGGTTATACCATTATAGCAATACTCTATAAGTATGTCATACTATAATTTCAAAATTTCACCTCTAAAATCAAATAAATAGCAAATTTAGCATTTTTTTTATTATCGATGTCTATAATTAGTGAAAAGCCCCTTCTTGGTGTTTGAGCTTCAATCTGTCTACTTTCATCCCTCTTTATTATTAGATGATCCATTTTCTAAGTGTGATTAAAGAGAAGATGAGCTTATAAAACTATTGAGGTCCTCCTCAGCACCACCCACTCCACTGAGTCACCGACAAAGACAAAGAGGTGGTTGAGAAAAGAAAAAAAAAAAAAAAAAAGTCAAAGAGAAAATATGGATTAAAAAAAAAAAAAGAGCGCAAAAGGGACAAAACATTATTTGGCTATTAATTAAGGAAGAAATTTTCTTTTACCACGTGGTGATTTCAACGTAGGGTTCATGAATGTCTACTGGGATTTCTCCCATCCATCGTGGTCTTAGGAAAATTCAGTTCATTAATAACATTAAATTGAAGAAGAAGAGAATGTAAAGAATATTGAACAAAGAGAGAGGAAGCACGCCATTTTTTACACAACCCTACTTACAATGCCAGGTGAACGTGAAAAATGAGGTTGCAAGAGGAACCATGTACATGAAATACTTCTCCTCCCTTGGCTTATAAATAAGGAGATGGGGAAGGTATCTATGGAGTACAAGACTGAGAGCTTGAAGAATAAGGAATTCGAGAGAGAGAGAGAGAGAGAGAGAGTACACGATCACAAGAACAGGAATATAATTAGCACTCTTGTGGCATGGCATTCTTTCCATGAAAAAAAGAGCTTATGTTGATCACGTCTGGTGTTGATCTCCTATAGTCCCACACATTTGGTGAGTTTCTTTTTTCATTTTTTATCCAAGAAAGTCTATCCTTGATATTGTAATCCAGCACTGATGAATATTTGATAGTGAAAGGTTTTACTTGGACGGTCCATTGGTTTTTTATTTGAGTTTTCCATGTAAAAATTTTGATGTATTCTTTTACATTTTATGTTACTTTGTATTATAATTGTGAGTACTTTTCACAGGATTATTATTCATGTGAATAGTTGTGTTTCCTCTATTAACTTACACACAAGAGGGAGAAAGGGACATTTTTCCCGACACATTCATTAATGTTAATATTGAATATTTTTGGTTCTTTATTTATTTTTTAATGCAAGGTACGTAATTTCACTCCTATATTTAATTATTGAAAATTTTACAATTATTTTAACATCTATTGTTTATTGTCTCTTGGATTTATACTATTATTTATGCTTTTATCATCATTTTGGTAATTTTTATTATACACCCTCCAAATTCGAAAATATTAAAGAGAATAATTATTTTGTATATGTTTTTTTAATTATTGAATTGTACATAAAATGTAAAATAAGAACAGAGAAAACAGAGGCCAACGCTTATGCTAATCTTCT
The DNA here is from genome assembly GCF_013358625.1 of Macadamia integrifolia. Classification (NCBI taxonomy): domain Eukaryota; kingdom Viridiplantae; phylum Streptophyta; class Magnoliopsida; order Proteales; family Proteaceae; genus Macadamia; species Macadamia integrifolia. Next base: position 2,394,106 of record NC_056565.1, on the reverse strand, counting down.
AATGATGCTAAGCGCTTAAGCAAGCACTCATTAATTTGTTTATTATGCCTAACTTATTGAATTCAATATTTAAAAAAAAAATTACTATTTTTTGTCCCTTTGCAATAAACATAAAAGAAACAACAATGTCATAATTTAGAAAGTCTTATGGACACTTTCCATGACTCTATTGCTTTTCCCTCATTTAATTCATTTCACCAAAAAAAGAAAAAGATGAGAATAAGATCCACTTACCCTTAGCTTCCTAACTTACTTAGGCTCATTAGGTTAGCCAGATATTAAGGTTTACTAGTTGTCCTTACCCTAGCCTTGGCTTAGTTGAATTAAAAAATAATAATAATAATAATAAAATAAACAAACAAATAAAAAACCCATTGTGTCTAAGTCAATCAGGTAAGTAAGTGAATTTGGTCCACTAAGTTTAAAATCTACTAAGCATATACTTGACATGGTAAGTGGTAAGCATATACTTGACATAGTAAGTGGTAAGCATATACTTGACATGGTAAGTGGTATGACTTACATCCCATGCAAGTAGTGGACATGCCACTTATCATGTCATTGATCTTTCAACCAATAACATTTTAATATAATATCTGCAAAAACAATTTCATGAACATAACTGTACACTTGAGTGTTAATTAAGGACTCTTGGAGAGAACCCTCACAAGGCACTACCATGATTTTTTTATAATGGCACCAAGAGTTAAGAGAACAAAATCCATTATAAATATTCATTTTGCATTCAAAGAACCACCTCAGTTCTGATGCCTTCTTCCTCTATTGAAGATGGGGGATATTAGCTACTTAGACACCATATTGGTGCCTACAAGCCTTTTCCTCTTAATGGGTTATCATGCCTATCTATGGCACATCTTCAAGAAAAATCCCTCTTCCACCTCCAGTGGGGCTGACAGAAGAGCAAGTAGTATGTGGGTTCTAAGTATACAACAGGTGAGAATATTCATTGACAAACTTCATCAATCTTTCATATCAAAAGATCATCATCTTGAGGGGAGACTTCGTGTCAAAATCGTCTGCGGTGCAGTGGTGAGATGCAGTGAGCATTCAACAGCTGAGGTGCATGGCTGGACCCTCCCAACCATTGGATGCTCACTTGCACCTCACCGCTTACTGCAGACAATTTGGACTTGGAGACAGTTCTTGCTTCATCACCATCAGATTAGTGTTATATATATTGCCTCATAGGGGAACAAAAAATTGGGAGGATTAAGATTTCCATTCCTCTAATATATGAACTGATGATGACAGTTTCATATTGGAAACAAGGTAACAAGTTTGATTTCTTTGACAAGAACAGGTTCTAGACCAGAAAAAGGTTTCAGAAGGTTTGGTTGGCCCTATGTGTTCTTTCTAGCTCAATGATCAATACTGTTCAATGTCAAATTTCAAAAGGAATACTTTGAATACCCAAATTATCTGTGATCTATGGTTGCCTTCGACACCATAGCTTGTTAAAGGGACTGGTTAGTTTCAGTCTCTTCTGTAACCCCTCTCTACTGTAATGTTTTGCTACTGATAATATTAGTATATCTGTGCAGGATTATGAGAAAAAGGGTATACTGGCAGTCCAAAGCTTGAGGAACTCTCAGATGAGCACCATACTATCTGCTACCATGGGTATTAGTGTGTATATCGCATTGGCAGCTCTAGCAAACAACACATATAATGCAGCCCACATCCTGAAAAACCCTTTCTTTGGTACACAATCTGCCTTGCTAATAGTTCTAAAGTTCAGCTTGGTGTCACTCATTCTATTACTTAGCTTCTTGTGCTCCACCATGGCACTTGGATTCTTGATTGAGGCTAATTTCATTTTAAACTTGTCAACTGATGATTTTTTGCCTGGATACCCATTAGCAGTATTTGATCGAGGTTTCGTGTTAGCTTTTCTTGGCAATCGGGCGTTATGCGTTTCTTTTCCTTTGTTGTTATGGATGCTTGGCCCTGTACCTCTTGTTTTATCATCTGTAGCATTGGTTTGGGTACTTTATAAGTTTGATTTTGTTGGTGAAGGCAAAAAGGAATTGTTGCTTTTGTGAAATAAGTTGCAGGAAATGTACTGTAATTAACTTTCAAGGAAATTGCATTTAGGAGAGCTTCTCCCCAAATTATAGGTTCCACTTTGAACAGAGTTTAAACCATAGTGGTCTTCCAAAGCTTGCTCTCCCAATGGTTTTTTCTAACATACTTGTGGGGGAGGCATTGGCTATTCGGGAAGGGCTTTTGGAGGCACTCTCATACGGGACAGAAAAGGTCGTTGTGGAGCGATAATAAAGAGGTGGTGCCTCGCTTGCAGTCGGCTTCTCTGGATACCCCTTTCTCTATTAGATCTCTTTTGGAGGATATTCAACATAATCTTCCCATTTTGTTGATTCTACTTTTGTTTATATTCCAATGGCTAAAAGCATTGTAACAAATTCCATTGCTAGAAGGCCTTGTAATTGATGAATATGACAATTTGGCCCAATTCCAATCCTTGTGTTTCTAGTGAGATTGTCTCAGATCATAAGAGTGATCCGTTCTCCATGAATAGATTATATTTCTACCAAAAAATTAAGTGTGCGACCAAAGGGGATAAGGAAGTAGGCATGAAGGAATATGAGTTTGGGATTAGACCAACACCACACAAATATGAGGTCATGAGTTCTACTATCCTTGAGACCCTAACCACGAGGGGAAAAAAAAAGTGAATTAAGAGTGAGATCTACACGTGGGTTCAAATCCAATGCCATGAACTAGTGAGCAGAAATAAGGATCTAACAATTGGGACAGGGCGGGCTAGGATTCTGAGTTCTCAAAACCGGGTCCAATTCATCCGGGTTGCACCACACGATGACATGGGGGTAGCTTCGTCATTCGACTTATCACCCAGTCAAAGCAAAACCCTAAAATTTCCTGATCTCCGCCTATAAATATCACCTAATAACCAATGCTTAATCGAACTCTATTCCTCGTCTTAGATTGGTTTTCTTCAAACCTTCCTCTTCTTCCTTTACGGATTTTCAATTACTTTTCTTCTTTTTTGTTGTTCTTAGAAATGTTTTCTTCTGTGATTTTTATAGGGCTTTATGTATTTTGATCATGGATGCATGAGAAGGTTATCTGTAAATGAATGAGAGAACGAGAGAGTGAGGGATCTGTGTACAATAAGCCGATGCTCTGGATTATGGTAATGAAGGAAGCATGGTAGTGTACACAGAGATGGAACAAACAAGGTCCACATGTCTGCTTGCTTTGAGCCGTTGTGGTTATGATTAGCAGGCCTGGATACGACCTACATTTTTAGGTTTTTTTTTTTTCCTTCTTCTTCTTCTCCACAGAAACAAGATCTTGTTTTCGTTTTATTCTTTATTAACTCTATCCTGTTATCTCCAATCCTTGTATCTGATAAAGAATGGAAGAGAGGACTTTAAATTAGAGAAATTGGGATTTCCTGTTCTATCTCAGATTCAATGATTTGCAGGGATTGTTGGATTTATACGTAGAAGAGGAAGTATCAGATTCAAGAGGTTATAATCCTGAAACCTTATCTGAACGATTTTATCCTTGAATATCACTTTCGACCTTTTTAAAACAAGGAATCGGGATCTGAATCAGGTCCTGCTAGTTCCAGTTCTGATACTGATCCGTATTAATTGTAATTGATCGTGAATTGATCGGACCTCGCTTGAAGTTTGAAAGCCCAGATTGGAAGCTCTTGTATTGGATTGGAATCAATTGGGAATTTGGCTGGAATCAATCGGATGTCCAAAACAAAAACAAAAAAGGGTTTGATATGCAGCCAGCTTTTGGGAAGGAGAGAGAGAGATAGATACATATCTGATATATCTGTACCAATTAAAACAGAAAGACTGAGTTGGAGACCTACTTTCATTCTCGACTGGTTTTAGTTTTAGAGGAAAAGATAACTGAACACCTAATTGTGAGGAGTTTGAATTAGTCATATTCCAAAAAAAAACTGAGAAAATCTTAAAAAAAGGTACTGCAAATCTTTTTACAGAGTAACAAAGAAATAAAGATGATGGCATCACAACTTGTTCCCTCAACAAACCAACTTCAGTCACAAACCAAAAATGCAGTTAATTCAAATGGGTTTACTCAAAAGCAACTTTAATACAATAATTCCATATCTCCCAACTAAATGGGGTTAGTTATATGGAATTCTGCTTTGAATCAAGCTCTATTTTAAGTCATATTTGATATATCTATATAAGACCTAAGTTGAATATCTTTCTCCATCACTTTTTTTTTTTTTTAGAGCCTAAATCAACTTTAATGAAAACTAAATTAACTTTGAGAAATGGAATTGGATCAAGCATGAGGATCGGCTGATTGGACTGATCCAAATCAGCTAATTTGATTGATTTTGATTTTTGAAAGTATACCTACATCTCAAATTTAGTGAACCATTTTAAGCTTATTTCCACCATGTGCATGGATCTTAACCAGTTGTTTAATCACATCTAGCTTTTGGAAACATCTTCACTTAAATTTTAACCATGAAGACTTTACATGATAGATAACCCCTAGGTTTCTAAGATCCAAACTTTTTTTCTTTCCCTTTCCTTGAAGAGATAAAACTGATCATTTGTAACAATGTCCCATGTCTTGGCTTGGGCTTTGGTAACCATCTTGGGTTTGGGGGCAAGCTTCCTACACATGGTAACACATGCATTTTTTTAACAACTAGATAAGATAAATGCATGGCCTGGGTAACATGAAGAGAGAGCCGCAAAGTAAGGGAACCTAAATAAAGCAAATACATTTTAACATTTTTCAATAAGATTTGTATATGACTAAACATGCTTCTTTAAAATATTTTCTTTTGGAGGTAACTATCCACTTATATTGACATCTTACATGTCAAGTCAATGGATGACAACAAGACAATATATTTAATGAATAAAAAAAAAAATACACATTAAGAGAGAGAGTGAAAAGTATACACTCACATCATTTATTTCCATTTCCTGAGAAAATAATGTTATAACTTATATATTGATTGACCAAAATTTGTTCAGCTTTTACCAACTTTTAATTTGCAGCATATGCTAATGGATCATAAGCCAGCTTTTGCTTCAATGTGGGAGGAAGGGAGAACCTGTACTTACAAGTTATATCCCCAAGGGAAAATGATCTCCATACTGCCAGTATCATGCATCCTCTCCCACTCTCTTATTTACAAACCGTGCGGCGTCCCCTCCCATGCTCCTATAGGCTTGTCTGAAAGATTTATTTTACACCACAGAGCGTCAATCCATGATCTATCTAGAAATATATATTTGAGGAAATTACATGTGGTGTAATAGAAGAGAACTTAAGAAACCACACAGGACCCAAAAAAAACTGGCTACTGACCAGCAGATCACACTCAAATTGCATACATCTTCTTGCACTCAGTGTTGATAAGGAACTCTGTATCTGAGGTCACAGACACGGACCACGACCGTGATCGTGACCTTGACCTGCTGCCCTGTGATGATCTCCTACTACTCAAATTTGAGGCTTCCATCCTGTCCAATATTACCCAGTAACACATGGTGCAGAGTGTTGTTGCCATGATTATTGTCCCTATCATTGTCACTCCAATTGCCAACCACCTCTCATGACTGCCTACCACCACAAATGCCAATGCCAAGAATGCCACAGAAACAAGAACACAAGCCAACCACATCAGCTTGTTAATAACTGCCATCATCTGTTTCTTGGCTTTGCTCTCTATTACTACAACTGAAGTCTGTACCACCACAACAGCCAGGGATATGAAGAGAGCAATGGAGTCGAAGATGAAGAAGATCATGAAAGGAGTCCCTTGAGCAATATTTGCTTCCCCGAGGGAGAGCCCAGGTGCAATGTCATTAGGGTCATCAACATATTGGCCGGGGACAGTGAAGATGGCAGCAAAAGCTACAGTAGCAATGAGGACAGCAACAACAGTTGTCGAGTTGATTGCATTGTTAAGGCCCTCTGTATGCATTTTGTTGATCCGATGGGCAATCCCTTTCATGTGTTTCCTTGTGCATTGGGTTTGCTCAATTTGGTAATGGACATTATGCTTTATATCGCTCACAGTCTGTTTTAGTTCTCGAGCCATGCTTGTCTGTGGTGGCTTGATTGCCCTTCCGCTCTGAACACCATGCTGCTGTAAAATGGCCATCATTTCAGAGTTCCCCATATTCTCAGCAGTGTCAAGGGCTGTTTCCCCTGACCTATTGAGAGCTTTCTTATCAGTCACATTGTAGTTTAGTAGCTCCCTCACAATCTGCAAGAACATGGGGTGTGTTACATCAAAGGTCCTATTCAGGAAATTGAAGCATTGATGCACCAGAGAGAGAGAGAGAGAGAGATACAACTGAAGAAAAATCTAAACATGGAGGCCTTCTCACTAGCATTTGCACAAGGTTTTCATCAAGATGTCTATCTTGTGAAGTGATACAATGGGTTTATTTGTTGATTTAAGTTTTGAATCAACAGTCTTTAATTCTTCTTCATAATCAGGAATCAAAGGACAAACGAATACATATTTCATTTTACAGGAACACAATTGAAATGGGTAATCTATAGATAGATCTGATCCATGTGAAAAAACAAGATCACAAGTGTTGGACATAGATACTGACTTCTATTTCTGAACTAACCAAACATATTTAGTACTCTCAAGGACTGCACATGAACAGTTTTTGAACAATAGAATCTGTCAAAATAAAGAATAATTATATGTAGATAAATAGGAAAGCTCCTGAATTGTGAACCCATACGCTCACTTTCTTGGCATAAGAACAATCAAACTGGGGGGAAAAGGCCACAAAGGCTAGGCCAAAATATTTAAACAAAATGCACCAAAGACTCAGTTGCAAAAGCATTAGACCTTAAGGAGGCAAAACCTAGCCAAGACCTGTAATGATTAAAGGAAACCTAATATCAGATTTGATTATGGAATGAAAATTCAGTCTCGTCCTGCAGTTAGATGCAAAGCAAAGACAATAAAAGTCAAAGTAAAGGAGTAATTCACCTGAGACCGACCCTTCCTGGATGCTACGTGCAATGCTGTGTTGCCCTTGTTGTCACCCATGTTAATCAAAGAAGGGTCTGTCTTGATAAGCTCCTCCACCACCTCAATTTTAACTCCTTTCACTGCCATATGGAGGGCTGTTTGGCCCTTCTTGTCATTCCTTCCAAGAATCCCAGGTTCTTTGCTTAGTAGCGCCTTCACGACCTCCAAATGCCCATTCCTTGCCGCAGAATGCAGGGCGGTTTTCCCATTGCTTTTTGCTATGGTGGCTAGATTGCTACCTTCCTCCATGAGGAAATTTACCATCTCAATGTGGCCTTGTGCTGCAGCTGTATGCAAAGCTGTGGTATTTGATGGATCAACAGTCATAGATATCTCTGGTAGGGCCTCCAACAGCACCCTCACAACCTCTACCATATGTTGAAAAGGAAAAAGATTTATACCCAATAAGTACAAACAAGATCAGTGTAAAGTAGAAGCAAAACATCTAGAATTGAATGGAGAATATACCCAGGTCCCCTTGCTTGGCTGCGACGAGAAATGCATCATAGCCATTCCTGGCTTTAATGCTTGCAGATACAATATCATAGTACTTGATCATCTCCACCACCACATCAACATAACCATATTCAGCGGCCACATAAAGGGCTGTTTCTCCTGATTGGTTCTGTTTCAACAACAATTCTTTCAGGGCTTCCTCTTCGGTCCCAGTGAGAATTTCAATAACCACGGATAGGTTCCCCGCCCTAGCTGCCGAATGCAAGGGAGAATCCTCACGTTTCCCAGTCAATTGTTTCGTCATCTTCTTCCTGCGTGGTGTCTGTGGTGTCCGTGGCGTCTGTGGCGTCTCCATCGTCTCAATTGCAGAGAAGAATTACTACCCTCTGCTAATTTTTTTTTTATCTCTAGATACCAGAATCTCTATTCCATTGAAAACCCAGACCAACAGATACTTTTTTGGTAATAAAAGATCAACAGATACTCTGCTACATCCAATATAGCATTTTTATATCCACCAGGAACAGATAATTTAGAACATTTCAAAAACTGTGAACATGTTAAGCCTGGGTTCTATTCCTCCAATTCCTATAATCATTTTCTGGTTGTGGCAACCTCTGCAAACGAAATCAATCTTCTCCTGGTCACATCAGCGATATGGGTTTTAATGATAAATAAATAAATAAATAAATACCCACTTTATGTTCTTCCATTTTTTCTCATTGATGATTATCAACATCAAGCAGAAAAAAGAAACAGAATGAAAAAGGAAGCAAGGAACAACAAAGATGGAGTTTGGTATCTAAAAAACAGATTATTGATTTCTAAAACCAAAAAAAGAAAGATTCTGGCATTTTGGTTTCCTTCCGCACATCACAATTCAAAAGATAGAACATAAAGAGAAGAAGTTGGGTTGGGAAGTTCTCGAAGGAAAAGAATGCCCACCTGGTGTTTGAAGAACAATGCTACTCAGTGTCCACATCACCTTCTGAATCCGCAGAACCCATGTAAACCCCATTACAGAGCTACAGGTTCTCCGGAATCAGGCGGGGATCATAAAGGGTAGACCGAGAACAACTCCGAGTAAAAAGCAGCAGAATGGAACACAGAATACACATGCAGGCAATATATCCCAAAGGCACCAATTAAGGAGAACCTTTTTGAATAGCTGATGAGGACCACATTTTGCTAAGAATAATAAAACTAGAGAGAGAGAGAGAGAGCAAAAACCAACTCCATGGTTTGTGGAAGCACCAAAATTGCAATGTGGGTTGGCATTTTCTCCCACACTGTGATGGAGTCAAGCTACCAACCAAATAAACTGAACATGGTTGTGTAATTCAACCATATCAGGAAATTTTTTTTTTCAATATGGACCCAAAAGCAAACTTTTAGGCATTTTAAATGAGCCAAAATGTAGAGAGAAAGAGAGAGAGAGAGAGAGAGAGAGAGAGAGAAGACTTAGTGAAGAAGTTTTCAACTTTTTTATAGGATGGGGTCATTGGTCATTGAGGAACTGGTGATGGAAATAGAGATGTTGAATGAATTTCAGAAGAATTGACTTTGAAAGCGTAGCGAATCAAATCAATGTCCATTGACCATTAAGAGAAGGAATTTTTATAGGGGTAGTTTTGGGATGATAAAAATTTTGAAACCACCAATATGGATCCGATCAGATCGTCTTGAATCGATCAGATTAGATTGATATCGGTCATGTTTGATCTGGATTAATGGTCAATAGACTCAATACCATATCGTTGGATTGAATGGACCAAGGATAATAAGGTAAAAGAAACCATTTTTAAAAAATGAAAATTAAAGTATTTCTGTCCGATATGGGCCAATCCGGATCGGATCTAACTGGTATTTCCTCCCAGGATGGGTTTGCATATAAGAGGGTGATATAGGAGAGCCTGAATAAAGTAATACATATATGACAGAAACCATGGGCATGGAGTCTTAACTCTTAATCATGAAGGGTCCAAACCCTAAACTAACCTACTGTCCTTAATTGAGGATTATAATGATATAAAATCAGTAAAATGAACTTTATGCCTTTCAAGGAGATATTGTGCTACCACTATCAGTCTACCGGTTGGACAAATGATGTGACCCCTTATTCTTATTGAAGTAGAGGACATAATTTGAAGGGGTGAATGTTTTCTTGTCAGGAGAGGGCCGTTGGAGGGGTACTATGGTCATTATGCACCCTATGTTTATGGTGGGGGGGTCTCTTGCGGACGAAAAATACTTTTACCCTAAAAATGCTTGCCCTTCAAATGATGTCCTCTCCTTCAATAAGAATATAATTCAGCGAAGGGAAAAAGATGGAGAAACTTCCCATTGATTCTTTTTTTCTCTCATATTATAACGATGTGAATTCCAATATGGATGATACTATTTTTCAACCCCTCATTAGTGTAGTGTGTAAATTTCTTCTTAGCAGTGTAAGAAACCTCCCCCCATCGATCAAATACCCTATTCTGATCACTGTGCACTCTTTCATATTCTTTGTTTTTTAAATCACCACCTGTGAAGAGAATGTTCCTTCTCAATGGGTGATGGAAAACTTAAATGACTCAAAAAGTGTGCACTTTTATTCATATTTGATGGAACTATCTAATTTGATAATTCCAATATCAAAGGGCCATCTTGCTCTTAACCTAGTAATATTTTTCCTGGCCAAGGAAGTTTTAGCTTGGTTCACCAGTGTTGCCAATTGTGTTAACATTAGACTATGAAGTTCATTATCTCTGGCTTGCTCTTACCTCCCTATGTTCCAAATTTCCAATCTCAATGATTCATCATTTAGGAAGTAGATTTTGCTCTTTGGATCAACATTCAATTATGCCTCAGGTTTCATTCGCTACATATATTGGACGTACCGCTTTATTTTTAAAATTCCAAATTTTCTTAAAAAGATGGGAAAAGGCTGTGCACGTTGCTTGAGTGCCCAGTTTGTGTCACTCTCCCTCTTTTCCTTTTAAAAAATAACTCCCATTCCCATCCCCATCCCCCTGCTTTCACACAATTAACAAGTAAAATGACTGATTAGCGTGCTAACATAACTAAATTTCATGTACACTTTAAAAAGGAGGATGCGTAACTATGAAAGGTGACAATGATTTGTCATCATCCAACAAAACACCATCAACTCAAACGGTTTTATAGTACCAGGGTCAATGTAACTAATACAAAGAAAAGTCACCATTTCATTACGTCAAGTCTGCAGTAAAAGAGGGTTCTTATAGGGTACATATATTTATACGTTCATTGAAATGACCTTCCAATACAAAGAATTACACAAAATTTTCAGAAATTAACTCCTATAATACACTGCTACGAAATGAAAATTTACAAAATCAAATGTGCAAAAAGAATGTTACAACTCTTGTGGACATGGGATAAACTCATCAACTGAAGGCTGGGTGAATGCCTGAATGCCCCCTCCCACCAAAAGAGGAAAAAAAAAAAAAAAGAAACCCAAGATTATGGGGGGAAAAAAAAAAAAAAAAACCCAGATCCATTCTTTGTCAATCATTTCTCCACTATTCTTGCTATCTGATTTCAAACTTATGAAGAGGTTGTGCGGTTTATCCTTTGTGCCCCCAATTTTGGAGTAGACCTGGTTGCTCCACGACCTCTGCCAAGAGTCAATGGTTTTGCAACTGTTTTTGGTGGGGGAGCAGCGATTTCTCCCCATAATTCATCATCAGGTGATGCTGCGGGCTTATTCAAGGTTTTGGATGCTTTTGGAGTTGGGGCAGCCTTAGAATCCCAGAATTCTTCCTCATCTTCGTCTACAAATGCCTTTCCTGTATTTTTGGGCCTTACATTTGTAACTGCACAGTAGGAAAATCCCATTTAATTCAATAAGATCTGCTAACAACAATTAAGATGTCAAAGCTTGCAAAGAAAGCATAGAAGTTTCCAGAAGGCAGCGAGCATGTCTTAAATGTTGACTGAATTCAGACAGTCTTTCCATTAGATAAAGCCACCAGAATTAGTCAAGCCCATGCCCAATTATAAAATCTCGTAGATGTACTTGAGGTTTACAAGCAATCTATTATACTTCTCATAAAAAATAAGCCGACAGTCCTTTTCAAGATAGATCTAAGCTAGGATTACATGACACTGTCGAGCATTGATAATTAAAGATAAAGCAGGTTGCCAGGCCCATATCTTTTGCATTTCATGCCTTTGTGCAGTGGTAAGCTCCAGAGTTGGGGCAACCAAAGTAGGGCTGCCATGCCTCTAAACCTGTGTATTTAGGTCTCAGAGCAAGCAGCCCGAGCATGTCCCAACAGGAGATACCCATGGGCTACAAATCCTACAATCAACTGACTGGTGGATTGCTCGATGCTAATTACACCATTTTGCTAGCATTAGCATAGGCTAAGTCAGCGAATCTAAAGTTCTCAGGAGCGATAAGCTTATATTAGTTTTGGTATTTAATATTTTTTTCCCTTCAGCAGCAAACAAATAGGAAGAAAAGCTGAAGACAAAAAATATAGTAGGGCATGAGTTTCCTTCAAGGTCCTTCATGATAAGCTTCTAGTATGGGAATCCATACTAAACTTTCTTTACCCTAATGTGGATTATTTTACCTTGAGGTTTTGGAAGTGCAACTGGCCGTTTTTGAGCAGCTTGGATGTTTTCAAGGGCAGGAAGTGGCTCGATATCATCCCACCCATCTTTGTCACTGTAATTTTCTTCATGAATTCCATTTTCAATTTCTCCCCAGCCATCTGTTGAAGTTGGAGAAGGGGGTACAGGTTGATCCGTGATTAAATCATTAGTTGAACTTGAACGGACAGGGACCGTCTCTGGAGCTTCCAGACCTACTATCGTTACAAGGAAACCAAAATCAGAGATTCAGCAATTATATGAATTACAACGTATTAATATACAAGTTGTTCATGTACAAATAAAAAATGTCTCCCATCTTTAAGTTTCCAAGGACCATCTAAATCACCTCAGATGATGATAGATGATGAGATGGATACAGGCTCTTTACAAAACCTGAATAAAAGAAAACTAAAGAAAAAGGACACATTTTTTTGCCATAAATTTTTGAAATGCAAAAGTAGAAGATCTGAATTAATCTATTCCAGACTTTTTCCTTAAGTCTCTGCTCTTACTTAAAATTGACAAATGGAATTCAAATTTCAGTTCCAATGTAATGCCAAATCCAAATTTACTATGGTTGAGATGGCACATTATATTTGAAATGCAGCAAAACCAAAAGTTGCTCCATCTATCCAAGATTATAGCTCTCCATGTGGTAGTGAATAGTTAATAAGAAAATTTTTATCTAATGACACCTCTACTCAATCATTTTTATCCAAAGGTTCTTGTTAAGCCAATAAATGCCATTTTAAACTAAAGCGGCAGCTCATAAGGGATCAAAGAGTGGGCAGAAAAACCTCTGCTAATAATTTATCACTTCAAAGTTATTCTCATCATTTACATAGGTATGGAATGGGGATCTCTCTCACCAAAAGAAAATGGGTAATACTCTTCCACCTATGACAGTGAATTAATTTTTTTTTAATAATATCACAAAGGCTGCTTTACAGAAAATAGAGGTTTAAGAGACCAAAAAAAAAAAAAAAAAATTTACAACGCATTCAAAGAGCAAAGATGGACCAACAAACAATTTATCAAGTACACAAACCTGAGCTGGCAGTGGAGGCCACAGATGTAATAGGGGTGTTAGCATTTGCTGGAGCCATTGGAGCATGTTCAGAAGCTTTACCCTTGAGTGTTAAGGAACTCATGGCCCATCTGCATTTAATCTTTATCAGTGAGATCACCATCTTTATTCTCTAAGAGAAGTTACAATACAACTATACAACAGCTTCCAGTACTTTCTTTTTCATTTCTTTTTTCTTCCCTAATAGGTTGGCGAAAATCCTCCAAAATAAAGAAAACCCACGATTTAATCTCCACTTTTTCCGACCCAGGAAAAAGTGAAACAAATATAGAAGCAGTAACTAAAAAGGAGCCTCCAATCATCCTTCAATGAAAACACTCCCCAATGGGATGAGTAGGCCATTTTAACCCATGGTTTTCAGCTTAGTTCCAAGACAATTTCAGATTCAAAGAAGTTGGTGAAATATTAGAAGTTGGTGTTCTTTGAGCAAGCAGGGTACTCTCCACCCTCACATTTTTAGTTTAATCATCGTTTTTCACTTTAAAAAAATGATAATAATTCATGTGAGGAGGCATAGTATATGTCTTGGGCTCAGAGAACCTTTTCCAAAGAAAAAACATAATAAAATGAAACAATCCAAATTTTCGTTCACTATGCTTGTTCTTAGTCTTTCTACTTCTTTTAAATTCTCTCCTGTTTGTTCTTTACGACGCTGTTTTCTGTATCTACTTAAAAGGGAATCTTGAACTTTTTAAACCCTGACCTTGCCTTCCCAATCATGGCCCACAAAAAAGACCTCCATATGATATTTATTGACCAAGAAAAAGCCTATGACAGAGTACCAAGAGAGCTAATCTGGCATGTCCTAGAGAGGAGAAGGGGTATGGTTAATTATGTAGATATAATTAAGGACATGTACGAGAGAGTGGTGACGAGTGTCAAAACAACAAAGGGTCAAAGTAATGAATTCCCAATCACAATTGGGCTACACCAAGGTTTTGCTTTAAGTCCGTATTTGTTTGCACTCATTATGGATGATCTAACTAGGCATATCCAACACTTGGTTCCGTGGTGTATGTTATTTGCTGATGATATTGTTCTGATAGATGAAACTGTGGATGAGATTAATAATAAACTGGAACCATGAAGATCTAGCTTGGAATCAAGAAGATTTAGGATAAGCAGGACGAAGACCGAATATATGATGTGCCCCTTCAGCAAATCTAAAGTAAGGGAAGGAGTGGTGAAACTCAGGGAACAGGATCTACCCCAAAGTGATTGTTTTAAATACCTGGGGTCCATCATTGCCAAAGAGGGAGACATAGATGATGTTGTTGCCCACAGGATTAAAGCTAGGTGGATGAAATGGCTAGGTGCATCGGGAGTGCTATATGACAAAAGAGTGCCTATTAAACTCAAGGGAAAATTTTACAGGACAGTTATTCGTCCAGCCATGATGTATGGAGCCGAGTGTTGGGCAGTCAAGAAGAGTACTTTAAAAAAACTGAGTGTAGCGGAGATGAGAATGTTGAGAGGGCTGTGTGGGAAGACCAGAAGAAATAGGATAAAGAATGATTGTATTAGGGATGCCTTGGGGGTTGCACCTATCCAGGACAAACTCTGTGAAAGCCGATTGAGGTGATATGGCCATGTTCAACGGAGACCTATGGATGAATCAATAAGGAAGACTGACCAGATGTATTTTGTGGGAGTCGGAAAAGGTAGGGGTAGGCCTAAGGTGGCTATTGACGAAGTGGTTCGGAAAGATATGCAAAGGATAAGGCTTGATTCTAGTATGACTTCGGATAGAGTTTTGTGGAGGACAAGGACATGTGTTGCTGACCCCTTATAGGGGATGTTTCCCATGATGTGTCTTTCTCTACTGCTTTGCCGTCTTCTCTTATCTCAATTTTTCTCTTTTTTTTTTTTTTAACCTCTCTTTTGGGCTTCTTTATTTTCTAATTTCAATATCGGATCCATGTAGCCGACCCCATTTAATTGGGATAAGGTTTTGGTGGTTGTTGTTGTTGTATAGACAACAAGAACTAAACTAACTGCTTCAATATTAAAGAAAATAACAAGCAAAATAGGAATAAATTCTACAGGAGAGGACTACCAGGTCAAGAACAAATCAAATTCAAACTTTGGGTTGCAATCTTATTTAAATCATCAAGTGATACAAAATTCACATTGACATACCCAAGTAGACCCGCATCTCCACGTGTCGATGAGATTCCAGAGTTTGAATGTCCACTTGTATCTCCAGTATTTATCTGTCAGAGACCACAAAAGGATCAATAAAATTTGATTTATAAGGGTGAGATACAACAACATTCAATCATTAAAGACACAAATATATTTTACATCTGAACTGAAATAGAGCAATATTGAGAAAAGAATTTTCTATCTTCAAGAAGAGTGCCCTGCATAATAATGGTTCTAACAAAAAAAAAAAAAATCCAACTTCTGTGACTGAAATCTGCAATGAACCGTAGTTAAACAAGAATTCTCTATCTTTCAAGTGTCCAACAATAAATAACTTGGCCCTCAAAATATTTTCCATATTGTTTGTGTTGCTTAGAGTTAGATGCCCATTAATGTAACAAGAGCAACAAGAAGTTAATCACACACCCTGTCATGTTGTTGCTTTACTATCTGCAAAAACTGATCAACTGCTTGAAATGCCTTTGATCGAACATCCCTGGAGTTCAATACAGAAAATAAATTATAATCTGGCATACACAGAATAGAGCATATTTATAAGGTTTTTCTATAACAATGAAATATAGTAAATTCAGCGATTAGAAAGATCTGGTGTCGTATGTTCAGATATGTTTCACATAAATACTGAAAATGTTACACACACACACACACACCCAAGACGTCGTTTACATGGTCTACAAATGAAAGCTTGCCTTAATGGGCTACAAGGCAAAACATTCACACAAAATGTTAATATTTCTACACATTAGTTTAAGAATAGAAAATCTCTAAAATGAAAAATACCATAAAAATATAATATAACATGTAAAAATTCACAAACTTGGAAAAGATATCAACTGAATTTTCTGGTCATTGTAAATAAGTTAACATACATTTTTTTCTTTAAATCTTGGTTCATATGTATATTCTATTAAATATGAATCAGTATTTGAAAAAAAAAAAAAAGAATCAGAATTTGGCACAATGAGAATCCATAGATCCAAGAAAAAAAAGAGCAACTCAGTGCACGAGGCTCCCTCTACTGCAAGGTCTGGGAGGGGCAAATTTCACCAACAAAGGTATACAATCATAGAGATTGAGAGGGAACACCACAAAACAAATTAAAAGTTCAAACCAATGACATGTACAATAGTTCAAACCACGTTATTCTGAAAGAATTAGAATATGGATGAAAAGGGAAACAAATCATTTGAAAATGGAAAAAGGAGACATGGAGGATGTTTACCCATCAGGATCGATGGTAAGTACAACAAGATTGGGCAGAATGCGTGTTCCAATCTCAGTCATGTCATAATAGGAACTCGTTGCACACAAAGCCATAACTCCTGCCAAAAATAAGTGCATTGATACAAGAATATATCAATCATAGAATTCATCAAACCCAATGAATCACGAGCCAAAATTCACAAACAAAGACCTTAATCAGATGATGCAGACATCAATAAAAGAAAAATCCCCACCATACCAGCCAGCCAGAGGAACGGAGGGAAAAATCCGTATCATAGGACACTTGATACAAATGGTAATATGAAATAGATGAGGATGTGAGAAACAATATATCAACCAAAGTTGTAGATTTACACACCTGCTCCACGGGCTGGAGAGAAAGTATCACGCAATGCACGAGCAGTAAATGCATTAATCAAAACTCTCTTTCTTGTCTGCAACAGCATTGAAAGCCACAAATCAACTTCCACAACTACTTCGCATACTCCAGATGAAAAAATATTCATATTAATCTTTTGAAATGTGGATGAACAATTCACCAAACCAACACCAATAAAAGAACTGTATCAAATAGTAATAAGCAACGAAAAGGTAGCAATAAAACTTCCTTTGATACTAACCCCCTCATTAAGATAACCAGCTATATTCCCGAGCAGAATGGTAGTATTTGTTCGTATAGCTGGTTCTTCATCCACCTGGACAATTAGGAAACTGCTGAAATTACAAACTTAGAAACACAAAACTAGAAAATAGAAAAGTTCAATTTAACAGCAAATGAAAGGTGAACAATAAAAAAATTCTTATAAAATATTACACACAAACAGACAGAAAGACACATAAAAAAGAAAGAAAGAAAGAAAAGCATAAGTTTATTACCAAACGAACCAGGAAATACCTGTAACTTTGAAAGATACTTGAGTAAAGATGCCGAAATAGTGCGCTGAGATAACTGCAACAATGAGCCAGACAAAAGATAAAACTTTAGATAGGCTTAAGGAATGCATGGAAAATATCCACTTACTTATGATGGAATAGTTGAAACATTTGGTTATCATTAACATGAAGCATAAGCATAATTTGCTAAATGCAGGCTGGGATGGGAATCAACAAGGTTAATAATGCCAAACTGAATCATGGATATTTGTATTATATTATGATAGGGTACTTAGCCTCCTTGCAAGAATCAGGATGCTCATATAATCTAAAATTTTCAATTTACTGATAATAATAAAATAATTTACTAGGACCAAACATGATGGGCCCCCATGCCTGATTTAAGTACATAATAAAAGGAACAAACAAAAGAAATAAAAAAAGGAAACCAAATACAAATCAAGGCCCCAAAAGAAGAAACCTAAACAAAATTCTGTAAAAGAAACCAAAAGTCACTTAAATGGAAATATTTATAACAGGAGGAAGGTTTCCAGCACATAAGAACCAAAAGTTACCAGAATACAGGGTATAACTCAAGTGTCAGTTCAGTTAGCGCCAAAATTTCGCCAACATGTCCATGTAATCTTCAAGTTCTGGGTAAAATTTCAGATAAATCTGACTTCACCACGGGTCATTTTGGTTGTTGAATCTCTCTTTGATTGATCAATGTGTCATACTCCGAATCCTCATTTCTAAAGGAATCAAAACAATCTCTGAACTGATCAGAAGATACATTTAATTGGCTAGAATCCAGTATTTGAAAGAAAATAGATTTCGTGGACAAGGTCTTTCCTTTCAAAAGACCACAAATGACCAATCTCCAATTTTCCATTGTCTTCCAAAGTATAGCACACAACCCCATGCTATCCTATGGTTGAAAAGGCTGGTCCAAGAGTTGAGATTTGATACTGATACACCTATGAGATTTTATTGTGATAACAAGGCTGCCATAAGTATAGCACACAATCCTACGCAACATGACAGGATAAAGCACATTGAGGTGGACCAATATTTCATTAAGGAGAAAATTGACTATGGCTACATTTGTACTTTTGTGAAGACATGGGATCAATTGGCCGGCGTATTCACTAAAGGGTTCATCCCTCATCAGTTTAATGTCCTTCTATGTAAGCTGGGAATGTATGACATGTATTCTCCAGCTTGAGGGAGAGCGTTGGAGTTTATATAACAAGGGTAGTTTGGCCACCAGTTTAGTATCTTGCTGTATGTAATTTTAAACTTTTTACCTTTTACCTCCCTAGGGAGGTATATGTAATTTTTATTTGATGTTAGTAAATCAAATAGCATTCGGTTGCACACTTTTCTCTTCTTCTCTTCTCACCTCTTACCTTCTTCGCTTCTCTTGGATCGGTCCTTTTACAATTGAGGATATCTTTAACTTCTAAGAAGGAAATAAGGCCCTGTTTGTTTAGGGGGAAAAAGGGGGTGGAGAAGTGAAGTTGGCAGGGCCCATGTGCAGTGGAGTGAAGGAGTAGAAAAAAGAAGGAAGAGAAAAAGCAGGGGAACATGGAAAAGGTATACTATGTGCCCCATTTCTTTACCAATTTCAACTTTCCCCTTTTTATCCTTTACAGAGACAACCAATAGAAAGGACCTAGCCTTCATCCAACACCAGACCTCAGCCCGCCACTACAGTATCCTTCTGGCCCCCATCCACCGCCATTCCACCCTGCAATCATTCTACCCGTTTTGCCCTATAATCTTTCTGTAAAGATCATATTAGCATTCCACAGGTGGGTTTTCAATCTAATTCCTTTCCCTATGAAGCATAGATTCTCCTAAGAAGCAAAGTTTGTAATCGTCGGTTTGGAGGAGTGCTTGTCCTTCAATTCTCATGGTTGAGTAGCGATAAAGGTGTGCTTCCTGCAACGGTCTTGGGTTGAGAAAAACAAAGTTGTGATCATGAGTTTAGAGGAGTTGTTTGGCCATGAAGACACAGGTGATTACTACAAGGACTGAACCGAAGCGGAGTTGCGCTGTGTCATCGTTGGTTTGCGGAAACATTTCCCTCACTTCTCCGTAAAGTCCCACCGAAAATGGTGCGACTTTGTAGAGGGATGGGGTGGGAAAAAATATAAGCCACGTAAGCCAACAACTCCCTGATTCATGCAAGCTTTGTTCTTTCAATCTCCCACCTCAGCAACCAAATAAACTCTATTTTAGTCTTATGTGGTGTTAGAGCAAACACCAAGAAAAATACGAAAATAAATAAACAATAGATCTGCACAACACAGAAATTCAACGAGGTTCACACACTGGTGTGGTGCGCTACGTCCTTGGGCGAAGAAGATGTTTCACCATGCAAAAGAGAGATTACACCCAAGCAGCGGCGAGAAAACTCAGAAAATTTCCCATTCGAGTCGCCACAAAAATATGTCTAAGCGGGTCAATCTTCAAAACGGGTCAAGAATTCGAGACAAACTTAACATGTGGAATACTTACCTTTTTTCCCACCCCAGTTTTTTCCATCAAACAAATCGGCCCTAAGTGAAGTTATGAGAATAAACTATTTGAACTTATTTCAAATACATGTCAAGCGTAACTAGTCAATTAATTAAATTTACGAAGGCTTGTCCGTGTTCCTGGATTTTGAAGGATTGCCATGTCGGACACATCATGTCTATTTCTATACCAGATACTCGTATCAATGTCCAGATGTCATAAAAAATCATTTCACCATCTATCTTGAACAATATTCATTCAACAAATATGGACATCCCTTACTCATATGCAAAAAAAATCACATACACCAAGAAGCTTAAGTATTTCAGTATTTTACAACAAATTGAAAGTAAACATAGATAAGTAAATGATATACATACCTTAGGAGCCAAAATAAGCATCGACTTTAGCGTCAATTCTCGAAGAAAAGCAGATGTATCAGCAAATCCAGTGGCAACATGAGGGTAAACCTAATCAAAGCATCAGCC